>NC_083592.1:959675-1184675 GCF_027579695.1 Neoarius graeffei | reverse complement strand
GTCTGATTGAGACACTGAACACCTCCACAAAGCCACTGAGGAGATTTAGCATTTAGCTCACCATGCTAAACTGGAGGTTATATGATCACTGTGAGCTACGTTAGCCTTGTAGCTGCAGTGTAACAGTATAGAAGTGTTCTAATGTAGCGTGTTCTAATGTGAGTGTGACAGACAGGAGAACTTTGAGCATACAGTTCTCCACAGAACCCTGATCCTGCGCCTGTGGTGGTTCTCCTCCATCCTCCTCCAGACATCCAGCGTCACCAGCGGCTCTGAAAACCACCACAACAACACACACACACACACACACACACACACACACACACACACACACACACACACATTAATAACCATCGTTATCATCACTTTCACTGTGTGTGTGTGTGTGTGTGTGTGTGTGTGGTGTGTGCGCACACGCAGGGGCGGACTTACCATTAGGCAAACCAAGGCGGTTGCCAAGGGCCCCCAAAATTTGGGGGCCCCTAACAGTCAGCCCCGTCACGGTAAATACCAAACAATATATATGTAACCTTAATTTGTCTCTGATATTAAGTAGTCAACGATATAAATGGAAAAACACATCAAAATAGCATCAGAATATCGAATTCATGTGTATATCGTATTTGTCCCAACACACACACACACACACACACACACACACACACACACACACCCTGGTTGTTTTACATTGGACTAGTCCATGATCTGACGATGTAGACAGGTGCGCGATGGAAATTCAAACCAAACCAAAGCAGAGGGAACTGTAAACAAGATGAAGCGCAGTTATGAGAGCGGTTGCGCTAAATGAAAAAAAAAGGGCACAAAGCAAAAAGAATGCAGCTGCACTTCTGAAACTAACTAAAGTGGAGACAATGTCATATTAAGCGATGATCCGGCACTGTGGCCAGCAACGCTGTCAGACTCAGAGAGGTGTTCAATTGTCCAAAAAGGTTCAGTACAAATATGAGGAGTAGATTTTCCCAAAAACAAGTAGGACTTTCTTCCTCATATGATTATGATGAACAATGGACATTTAGAGATTAAGGACTTTTCAGTAATGTACTGGCTGCAACCTTTAAAAACTCATACCTCTCTCTCTCCCCCCCTCTCTCGCACACACACTCTCTCTCTTACACACACACACACACACACACACACACACACACACACACACACACACACACCCCATTATGGAATGGTGATGGAATACATGAACAATGGAATTTTGAAGATTAAGGACATTTCAATAATGTACTGGCTGCATCCTTTACAAACTCACAATCCCTCTGTATCTGTCTCTCAACCACTGGATTGCCTGTCACTAAATGTCTCTCTCTCTCTCTCTCTCTCTCTCTCTCTCACACACACACACACACACACACACACACACACACACACACACACACACACACAAACTCTCTCTCTCTCTCTCTCTCTCTCTCATACATTTATCTTGGCATCAGTCTTATCCCATTGAAATGTAGAGGCCTCGATAGAGTAATATCCGTTTGTGTTGTAGTTCTGATAACAGTAAGATCATTGTGTATCTGGTAATATGGATCCATTTGTGTTCTACTTCTGATAAGAATAAGATCATTTTATATCTAGTAATATGTACAGTGGTGCTTGAAAGTTTGTGAACCCTTTAGAATTTTCTATATTTCTGCATAAATATGACCTAAAACATCATCAGATTTTCACACAAGTCCTAAAAGTAGATAAAGAGAACCCAGTTAAACAAATGAGACAAAAATATTATACTTGGTCATTTATTTATTGAGGAAAATGATCCAATATTACATATCTGTGAGTGGCAAAAGTATGTGACCCTTTGCTTTCAGTATCTGGTGTGACCCCCTTGTGCAGCAATAACTGCAACTAAACGTTTGCGGTAACTGTTGATCAGTCCTGCACACTGGCTTGGAGGAATTTTAGCCCGTTCCTCCGTACAGAACAGCTTCAACTCTGGGATGTTGGTGGGTTTCCTCACATGAACTGCTCGCTTCAGGTCCTTCCACAACATTTCCATTGGATTAAGGTCAGGACTTTGACTTGGCCATTCCAAAACATTCACTTTATTCTTCTTTAACCATTCTTTGGTAGAACGACTTGTGTGCTTAGGGTCGTTGTCTTGCTGCATGACCCACCTTCTCTTGAGATTCAGTTCATGGACAGATGTCCTGACATTTTCCTTTAGAATTCGCTGGTATAATTCAGAATTCATTGTTCCATCAATGATGGCAAGCCATCCTGGCCCAGATGCAGCAAAACAGGCCCAAGCCATGATACTACCACCACCATGTTTCACAGATAGGATAAGGTTCTTATGCTGGAATGCAGTGTTTTCCTTCCTCCAAACATAACGCTTCTCATTTAAACCAAAATTTCCATTTTGGTCTCATCCATCCACAAAACATTTTTCCAATAGCCTTCTGGCTTGTCCACATGACCTTTAGCAAACTGCAGACGAGCAGCAATGTTCTTTTTGGAGAGCAGTGGCTTTCTCCTTGCAACCCTGCCATGCACACCATTGTTGTTCAGTGTTCTCCTGATGGTGGACTCATGAACATTAACATTAGCCAATGTGAGAGAGGCCTTCAGTTGCTTAGAGGTTACCCTGGGGTCCTTTGTGACCTCACTGACTATTACATGCCTTGCTCTTGGAGTGATCTGTGTTGGTCGACCACTCCTGGGGAGGGTAACAATGGTCTTGAATTTCCTCCATTTGTACACAATCTGTCTGACTGTGGATTGGTGGAGTCCAAACTCTTTAGAGATGGTTTTGTAACCTTTTCCAGCCTGATGAGCATCAACAACGCTTTGTCTGAGGTCCTCAGAAATCTCCTTTGTTCATGCCATGATACACTTCCACAAACATGTGTTGTGAAGATCAGACTTTGATAGATCCCTGTTCTTTAAATAAAACAGGGTGCCCACTCACCTGATTGTCATCCCATTGATTGAAAACACCTGACTCTAATTTCACCTTCAAATTAACTGCTAATCCTAGAGGTTCACATACTTTTGCCACTCACAGATATGTAATATTGGATCATTTTCCTCAATAAATAAATGACCAAGTATAATATTTTTGTCTCATTTGTTTAACTGGGTTCTCTTTATCTACTTTTAGGACTTGTGTGAAAATCTGATGATGTTTTAGGTCATATTTATGCAGAAATATAGAAAATTCTAAAGGGTTCACAAACTTTCAAGCACCACTGTATCTGTGGAGTAAAAATAATAATTGGATTTCAGATATCCTTGTTTTATTAAAATATGGAGATTGACTCTTAAAATTGTCTCTCTCTCTCTCTCTCTCTCTACTGTCTCTTCTTCTGTTGTTTGCCTTGTCGCTCTCTCTCTCTCTCTTTCTGGTTTGATCTGAGCAATAAACACTGTCAGAATTTTGGTAAATGCTGGAGTAATCTCAAACCTGTTTCACTGTGGAGCTTATTTGGGGCACATTATTAGTGGCAGTTTGCTATCTTTTTTTCTGAATTTACAGCAAGGAGATATGGCATGTGCCAAGTAGGGATGACCATTATTCTGTATGTGTTTTTCAAGACTGACTTTTGAGGGCCCCATGTCTGTATTTCGCCTAGGGCCCCAAAATGGCTAGAACCGCCCCTGTGTGCACGTGTAAATGTGTGTCTGCCCACACCTGTGCTGAAGGTGTATGTTGCGCTCCATGAGCTCCAGCTGTTGTGCTGCACTGCACAGCGCCCTCTGGTGGAGTAATGAGAGCTCGGCTGCAGCTGCTTCACACACACATTGAGATTCCTCACACATTCCACACCTACACACTGCAACTCCTGTAACACACACACACACAGATTCCACACACATGCCACACCTACACACTGCAGCTCCTGTAACACACACACTTACTGTGGTTGTGTTTATTGGCTCCACAGTGATCTGACATGTTAACTGCAGGCCTGTAAAATTCCCATCTAATGTCCAAAACACTTCAGCATCAAGTGCACCTGGAATCACAGCCATATCCTTGAGGACAGGAAACACTGTACAGAGAACACACACACACACACACACACACACAGATATATATATATATATATATATATATATATATATATATATATATATATATATATATATCACAGGCGATTGCTCTAAGACAACGAGGGAGGCTCAGCCTCCTCTAAAAATGACGAACATCGTGCAGGATGAATTGCACTAGGCTTATGTTATAGCCGACCTTATAACATTGCTATTTCAGATCCAGAATCATAGAAATATATGTGCTCAACCCAACTACAGTGCGAAATCATTCCGTTATAACTTTCCCCAGTTCGCCTAATGTGTGCGTGAGTTTTTCCCCCTCGTGACAGCGCGATGCAGCCCAGCCAGGATTGGGAGCTATGTGCTTGTCAATCTCAAAATGCAAGACGGTTATTGGACAAATACTACGAAAATGCCCGCCCACGGAGTCTCACGGACTCCCAGCCTCAATGGACTTCAACGGCATTTGGGAGCTCTGCGCTTGTCAGTCTCAAAATGCAAGACGGTTATTGGACAAATACTGCGAAAATGCCCGCCCACGGACTCCCAGCCTCACATGGGAGGGACATGGCAGTTTCCGCGAGGAGACTGGTGATTGGTGAAAGCGGCCAGATATTTTCTTTGATTGACAGCTCGTTTCAACTATAGACAAGCAGCGGTACAGTGTTGCCAGATTGGGGGGTTTCCCGCCCAATTGGGTGGTTTTAAGTGCATTTTGGCGGGTTTTGAACATATTTTGGGCTGGATAACGTCAGCAGTATCTGGCAACATCAGTTCAGTCCCATGCGGATTCGCAAGTGCTGTGGTGTATTGTAAGAGCTCAGCTTACATTTCGATTTCATTCATTACATACGGTTTCTACCAGCTTTTTTAGTTTGTATATATTTTCATTGTAAATAAAGTGTAAATATAGTGTTGTCAAGTTTGCTATCTTAGTTCCAGAAATGTCGTTTATTTGAGTGACTGAACTTGAACTTGAGGGGGCTAGTCAGCTAGCAAGAAAGCTGCGCACGGATGCCAAGCATTGCTGATTTAATTTTGGCGAAGCCATTTGCCAGTCTTCCTTTCGAGGAAAAAATTAAAATTAAAGAGCAGGGTAGACCAACGCCTCAAACTGACTTGGTGAAAAAGGTAGGGAATAATACTCGTTCCTTTCAGCTCTCCTGGTACGAGAAAGTGAATTGGCTAACAGCAAGTGACCCACATCAACAACAGTAAATAGGCTACTTTAGTAATATGTCATGGATGGACCAAAAATATAGAATCTATTTAAAATGTTTATCCTGAGTATATTATATTGGAATATATATTTTTCTGGATATGAATTAAACACCGCTACAATTTGGAAAACATTTTTAAACAAAAACACAGCCGAGGTCAATTTTTAAACAACATGCCACAATTTTAAAATATAAAATGTTGAAATATACCCCTCCCCCCCCAACACCACCATCATGTATATTGGACAGTAGGCTAATGGGCCAAAAGAACCTGTTATTTCACAGTTTGTGACGCTGCCAACAATCAGCCAGATCAGAGGCAAGAGTATGGGCAACATTGATGTGTTTTTTCTTTTAAAATCTGGAAATATTGTAGCCGACCAGCCTCCCCTGTTTGAAAGACTACCAGCCGCCACTGATTTTTATATATATATATATATATATATATATATATATATATATATATATATATATATATTACACATTTCTTTAAGTGAACACAAATTCTGACAAGAACTCGTCATCAGCAGCAGCACCAGTGTGTGTGTGTGAGTGAGACAGTGTTGTAGTCGAGTCACTAAACCTTGAGTCCGAGTCCAGTCTTGAGTCCCCAGTGTTCAAGTCCAAGTCAAGTCCAAATCATTAAAAAAAAATTTCAAGTCGAGTCCACTACTGGAGTGTGAAGTATTCTGTCAGAGATGGTTGGGAGATGGATGGAGGTGCAGAAGATCTGTTTATTAATACAAGTGAAGACAAACAATTCAGAACAGCAGGCAAAATCATAAAACGGTGAAACAGGTGATAGGTCAAGCGACACACAAACAGGCTATCATAGAAACATATCTGTGAAGATACTCCGTCATCCAGGTACATAGTAATCTGTGGTTGGTAGAAGAGACCAACTGGACTTGCTTGAAGATTCTTGAAGACGTTTCGCCTCTCATCTGAAAGGCTTCCTCAGTTCTGTCTGACTAATAGGGAGTATCAATTCTATGATTCTATGATGATCCATGAGAGGATAAATAGCTGATACTCCCTATTAGTCAGACAGAACTGAGGATGCCTTTCAGATGAGAGGCGAAACGTCTTCAAGAATCTTCAAGCAAGTCCAGTTGCTCTCTTCTACCAACCACAGGCTATCGTAGACTCGGCAGGATCAAAGACGAGAAACAGGAAATCAGGGATCAGGAAACCAAAGAAGGAAATAAGCTTCAGTAATGTATCAGCAACGCAACTCAATACTTCACAAAGTAAGTGTGTTTTCACAGTTTTTATATCGGTGTGCTGATTGCACCTTAATCCTGTGCAGGTGCGAGTCGTTTACGGCGCGTGCGAGAGTCCGCTTGGCGCGTGCGCTGTCCAGAGCGCCCGAGAGTCTGATGCACATGGCAAGGCGCACAGGTGTGACACTCTTACACACAATTAGTACAAAATTAATGTAGATATTAATATCTTACACCAAATTATTGTTACAAAAAATTAAGAAAAAAATCTGAGTCCTCGTCTCCAGTTTACGAGTCCGAATGCAGTTAATGTCCGAGTCCGAGTCATCAGTGCTCAAGTCCAAGTCGAGTCACGAGTCCTTAAAATTAGTGCATGAGTCGGACTTGAGTACTACAAGCCTGGTGTGTGTGTGTGTGTGTGTTTATTGTTCTCACCTCTGTGTGTGATGTTGAAAGCGTAGCTCTCTCTCTCCTCCCCCAAGCTGTTGTTCACCACCACAGAGATGTTGTAGAAGATCAGATCTGGAAGAACAGGGAACTCACAGGAGGAAGGTCGGTTACCACATGGGAATATCACTCCATCCAGGTTCCTGTAGGAGCAAACCAGAGGAGAGAGAAAGGGAAGGGAATGATACACAAGAAAGATATTCAGAAAAATGAGAGAGAGAGAGAGAGAGAGAGAGAGAGAGAGAGAGAGAGAGAGAGAGAGAGAGAGAAAGGATAATAAGAGAAATAAGTAAAAAGCTGTTCTAGAGTCAGTTCCTGATCTTAATGAGGAAGAGTGTCCAGTTCTGCAGTCCAATGCAGGTTCAGGATGTATTGTGCTGTTGAGTCTGGGGTTAAATCAGACTTACAGGATGTGGAGTGTGTATCGGCGTCTCCGAACACTGCTCAGGTTGGGTTCTCTGCCCGGCGTCCACGAACACACAATGTTCTTCAGGTTCCTTGTCTCACAGCTCAGGTTCTTCAGCTTCTCAGGAGGAACTAGAGAAACACATTAGATTAGATTAGATTAGATTAGATTAGATTAGATTAGATTAGATTAGATTAGATTAGATTAGATTAGATTAGATTAGATTAGATTAGATTAGATTAGATTAGATTAGATTAGATTAGATTAGATAACTTTATTGATCCCTTTGGGAGGGTTCCCTCAAGGAAATTAAAATTCCAGCAGCAGCATCACAGGATAAAGAGAGAATAGAAAATAGAGAAAACTTCTAGATAAATTAAGTATCTCACTTTACGTCCTTTATTAAAACCCCAGTCTGAGAAGAGGACGTGTGTTGAACAATACCCTGATCCCTGTGGAACGTGCTGAAGTTCAGGAACTCGGGGAAACTCTTAATATTTTCAACTGCTAATAAAGTTTTTGTGTAATTTTTGTGTAATTTTGTGTAAATGTAAAATCACACTTTAAAAATTCAGCATCTTTGTTAAGCACTGGGAGATATCCATCAATTCAAAATAACGAAAGGGAAAAATCGAAGACAGCTGTTTATTTCACTGTAGTGGGCACTTTACTGCCTCGCCTCTATTTAAAGAAACACTGTGTCGTGACCCACAGTAGATCAGACACTAACGCTGATCTGGAATCTACTCAGCAATCACTGATACACATCCGGATCATTCCGGATCATTCCGGATCATTCGCTCATTAGTCCCAAAATAATCTGAAATCATGGAGGACAAGAAACGTTTCTGTCATAATTATCTTTTAAAGCCAAAACATTTTTGAATCTTTCATTTATGTATTATTTCATTTTAACTTCAAAACAAGAAAAAAACTAATGATGTCAAAGTGCACAGACCTTTCAGAGTTAAAAAACAAACAGTTGTCAGCCAATCAGATTCAGCACAATTAAGATGAGAAAGCTAAAGTTCATGAACAGTCTCTGCTGTTGGGACGACAGAAGCCGCTAAAAGTGTTGAATGATTTTCCACTGTTTTATTGTCATTGATTTCGAAATGTAAAAACATTTAAAATGTGTAGCAGCTTGTAAAGGATAAAAGTTTATATTATGTAAATGTTAAAATGTTCAAAAGGTTGAAGAATGTTTAAAGGTTGTAGCATTAAGATGCTAAAGTGCTGCTATGCTAGCCCAGTAAGTTGCTATGAACAGTTAAGTATGTAAAAGTTAAAAGGCTAACAGTTACAGTACGTTAAAGCATTACAATGCTTAAAAAAGTTGTTCGCGTATTCAGGTTGGTTCTTAGGTGTTCCGAGGTGGTTACTACCATATTAGGCCTACAGTTGGTTTGCTAGGGTGCTGCTAGGTCGTTGCTATGCTATCCCAGGTGGTTGCTATGGTGTTTCTAAGAGGTTTCAGTATGATTCCAGTTGCTAGCAAGGTTGTAGCTAGTCAGTTGCTAAGGAAACTCAGGTGGCCAGTAGGTTGCTATGGTGTTGTTTGGTTGCTATTACAGGTCAGCTGGTTGCTATGGCTTCAGGAGGTGGAGCAATGCAATTTTAAGTGTCTTGAGTATTGTTGAATGAAGAAAGGCACAAATCCTGTGAATGAACACTGGAGCCTTGCTGTGTGGCAATGAAAGAATAGCACAGCATTTTCAATTGTTATTGTTAACATCATGGTGCTCTCTCTATAGTAACATGAGTTAAAACATGGAACGTGTTGACAGATTAAAATCATCACACTGTTTCCTGGTGAACTTACAGGTGATGTAGTTTAACACCGATCGCTCGTTTCCTGAGTTGTCCTGACATGTGAGCTTCACGCCAAACTTCGTGGTGTTGAGTCCGAGCACTCTGATGGCTCTGACACGGTGGCTGATGTTGATTAGCGGGTACAGCGTGTTGGAAAAGTGGAGGGCCATAACTTGAGCTCCATCAGGAGGGATACAGCAGAAGAAGACAGACGATCCTTCCTGTAAAACCTCCTCTGTTGGGAATAACCTCAGTCTGTTGGAGCTAACATTCCATTGACCTGAAAAACACAAAGCACAGAGAAGAACTGAAAATGAGACCTGCACCAGCCTCGAGTGCACAGGTTCTCCCACTGTTTACAGCCAGGGAACCTTCCACAGACCCCGTTATGATCACAGCACACATTTCATTTCACAAACAAATGAACAAATATGTAGCATCATTGTTATTTATTCACACCAATACAGCTGTTTATTCCTGAAACTCTCCAATCATCTGAAACGCTGCGTGTCATATTAGCATCACTAACTGGCTCTAATTACAAAAACTGCAGTTAGAATAAACTGAAATTGTTTTTCGGTTTTTGAGTTTTAAATGAAGTTCTTTCTTTTCAGTTGATCAGTCAGTTACATTTACACTGAAAATTATAAATTAAATTAAAAATAACCATAAAACATTGATACTAGCTGATAATAATCTCCACCATTGTCATATGACTTTAATAAACCAAGCCAGTCAGGGACATCCTGGACCTATATCACGGACCCCTGGGATTCCCCGGATCCCAACATCAGAACCCTGGCTCTATTTGTCACATCCACATACTTTGTGCTCCAAGCCTGCAGTGTGCGCCGCAAAGACTAATTACTCTGCACCTGTTCCTGATCAAAGGGCAATCACAGCGCGATCTTATAAGGACTCTGTAAGCACACAGACTTTGTGAAGTATACACGTTGTACCCAGCGTAACACCTTACCAAGGCTTATATTTATGCTTCTCTGGTTATCGACTCTGCTTTCTGTTTTCCTCGATCCTGATTTGCACGTCATATGACCCTGACCCATTCAACAACTCTGCTGTCATCTGATGTTTTGATCTGTTTGCCTGTCTGTAAATAATCTCTTCCCGCAATTACATCCATTCAACTGCCTCCTTTATATGACACTAGTGGGTGGTCTTATTTTGTGAATGGATTTTTTGGAAATAATGAACAACATCATGATACTGGAGTCTTTTTTAGAATTTGGTCACTTGTTTTTAACTTTTTTATATTGAATAATAAAACACATGACCTGACGGTTCTGGAAAAATATCAGTTCTTTACTTTTATAGAAATCTCTGTTCTATAACTACACCTCGAAACCTACACACATCCAGTGGAAAACCTCACTAACACCAACCTGCATCAGACTGACAGGTTTTTCCATGTGGGGTAAAAGGTAAAGGTCGTGGTGTAAACTGCACATGATTTACTTTCACAGAACATAGAACTTTAACCAGGAAAAAGGAACATTTTTCATGTGATGAATGTATTTATCTATCTCTCATCTGTCTGTTCATGATAACCAAGTGCAACACCAGATGAGTTGCAGATCATAGTGAGGTTACACAAGCGCTGTTACACAACCAACACTGCCATGTCACCTCAGATATCACAGGTTACACACACACACACACACACACAGGAAGTGTTCACAAACCACCACCCTGCAGATCAGCCTTCCTGTCCAGTTCATGTCAGACATCAGCTCCAACTGAAATCCTGAAAGTGAAAACTCACTTCAGAGAACTTCAGATAAAGCTGCAAATAACCAGGAACATGCTTTTTTTTTTAAAGCACATTATTGCTGCACCTTTATAATTGCACTAACATAATTTCCATTTTATTTGCAAATTAAAAACAAGCTGTAAGCAGGGTAATGTACTGAAATATGACAGTGTGTTCTCTGAAGTCACTGAGGTTCTGTGAGGTGTTTTTTGGTTTCAGGGTTTCAGCTGGAGTTGAATGTTTGAGGCAGAATGTTTGAGATCTTATCCCAATCTTGGAGCCGAACTATAATGAAGCTCAATCTCCAGTGCTGGATGTGTTCAGGAATTTTTTACCGTAATGAGTCATCCAGTCAGTCCATGAGCCGGGAACGCGTCTAATCCGTACGGAGTGATCAGCACACTGGAGTGGCAGCGCTGAGGTCCAAACCCACGACACATACTGAACTCCAGCCTTCTTGCTCACATTACTCTGTTAATACATCATCATCATCATCATTTGTGTGTGTGTGTTTGTGTGTGTGTATGCGCGTGTGTGCAGTAAAAGGACAGCTGTCTCACTCACCTGAGCAACAATATTAAAATCTTCACTTTGCCCAATTTGGACCTGGTAGGTTTGCGCTGAGCTTGTGGTACTTTCGTGCTCGGCCCATCGCACCTCTAAACTCCACGAGCTCTTCACACACACTTCAACACTGAGCGGTGCAGGTTTGCTGCTTCCTGTCAGGGAACAAAGAGTTATTTTTTATAATTAACTGCAAATAATTCTTGACAGTCTAGTAATGCTGTAATGTTCCATTCTGACCTGACACCGTATCCAGTGTGTTTGTGGTTTCTGCAGAGACAAGGAAGAGAAAATTCACTGACCACAGACCAAACACCTTCATCTCCCACACACACACACACACACGTCTCCTATCATCTTACTGAACTGTAACCTTATTTATTTCAACATGTTCTACAGCACTGATGTGATGATGTCATGTCACTGATGTAAGAGATAACTCCACCCACTGTGGTCAGTTTTCAGATTTGGTAAAATGTAAAATAATTCCATTATTATTATTATTATTATTATTGTTGTTGTTGTTGTTGTTGTTTTCTTCAAAGTATTTATTTCTGTATTTATTTCCTCAGTTACTCATGAATATTCACAGTCCTGTGTAAAAGACTCAAACATGCTTTCTTTTAGTAAAGTTTATCTTAAATACTTGTTTAATTTCTTCTGTATTGACCACAACACTGGCAGAAAAACTGGGGTAACAAAAGAAATAAACTTTGAGTAAACATTTTGTATGATAGTTTGTCTCACTATCACTGCAGTCATCGATTTTATAATCATCGTTTCAGATTGTGTGTGTAAAGCATCTTATTTTGTCACACTTGTGCCCATACTTATTATCTCATCTCATTATCTGTAGCCGCTTTATCCTGTTCTACAGGGTCGCAGGCGAGCTGGATCCTATCCCAGCTGACTACGGGCGAAAGGCGGGGTTCACCCTGGACAAGTCGCCAGGTCATCACAGGGCTGACACAGCCCAGTGTTGCCCTGCCATGATTTAGTCCCTACAGCAGGGGTCACCAAACTTTTTTCTCTGGGGGCCACATTGTCATTCCTGACTGTGATGGGGGGCCGGGGTCGGGTCAGCTATATCACATAGAATTGTATGACCCAGACAAATATGACCACCAGCAGGCCTCATTGTGTAGTAGAGATTACTAGCCTGGCACGGCCATCCCACACTACTATATCCCCACTACTATATCAACACTACTATACCCACACTACTATATCCCCACACTACTATATCCCCACACTACTATATCCCCACACTACTATATCAACACTACTATATCAACACTACTATATCCCCCACTACTATATCAACACTTGATTCCTGGCACATATTTGTTTATCTTTACTAGTGGTTTGCAAAAGTAGTAATTGAGTCTTCACACTTTGTTTTAATTTGAAATACCACAGATATTCCATTTATTTGTTTTCTAATAAAAATAACATCAAAGCTGTCAAGGTAAGAAACATTTGCCTATTTGAGGTGATTGACACTGGCAAAGATGAGTGGAAAATTATAAATTGTAGGTAGGCCTGTTGATATTATTAATAATATAAATAATAATTGTATGCAGCACTTAATAAAGGTCAAATAAATAGGCCTATAAAATAAATAAATTTTAAAAAACAGTGAAATTATAATAATATGAGCAATAGATCACAGCAGTTGTGCTGTGTCCTGCACATCATTGCTCTCATCCATGGCCAAAGCAAAAAACTCGAATTCTGACGCTTTCTCATTCAGCTGGTCAGACACGTTGTCCCCCAAATCTTCGGTTCGCCTGGTCATAGCAGGTGCGGAGAGACTCACCGCGTTGAGCGCATCCTTCTTGTCGGGACACACCTCCTCGGCCACAGCAAGCATGCATACTTTAACAAAGTCCCCATCAGTAAACGGCTTTCCATGGGTAGCTAGTAGGTGAGCTACCTTATAGCTAGCTCGGACAGCAGCCTGGTTGATCTGGGTTTGGCAAAGGAATCCATTCTGTTGTGCAGCCAGTCCGCATTTCATCCTCCGAATCCTGTCTTCTCTTGTTTGCCCTCGCAAACTAACATACTCTTTGTGGCAGGTTTCGTAGTGACGACGCAGATTATATTCTTTGAAAACCGGCACACTTTCTTTACATACAAGACAAACTGCACGGTCCTTACACTCATAGTTCGAATTACGTGGGAGCCAATGGGAGCTGAGCTCCCATTCCCTCAGGCTCCCATGAAAGAAGCAAACTTAATTTTCTGTGGAAGTCTCTCAAATACGTCATATATCACCATAATAAGCTTGAATAGCCTATATCACCATATAAATATAAATAAAACTCATTTCATTTCCGATCACCATGCAGCCATAACTTTGTATTGAACGTGTTATTAAACCGCAACATGTACGGCTGTACTTCACCACCACACCACTATGCGCGCAAACTGAAATTTGCAGCCTGCGAAATCGAATGTGAAGTTAAGTCCGAAGAAGACTTGTCCTCTATCTCACAACGATCTTCCTTTGTTTAACAATATATATAATTTTATATATATATATATATATATATATATATATATATATATATATATATAAAATTTGTTTAACTAATATATATATATATATATATATATATATATATATATATATATATATATATATATATATATATATATGCGCAACACTGTGTGTGTGTGTGTGCGTGCGTGCATGCGCGCGCCTGTGTGTGAAAGCTGTGCACTGCAGTGCGCAAAAGTGCGCTGGTCCAGGAGAGCGAGTATGCATTGCTTTTTTTTTTTTAAATAGAGACCCCCATAGGGTCAAATTTATAATTCGAACCCTGCTTACACTGAACGAAAAAAATAATCGGTGGTCCACTGTTCTTTAAAAACTCTGCACTCTCTGTCAGCTTTTCGCTGACCGCTCGCCATTTTGCTGTCCTGAACACTGACAGTTCTCTGCGCATGCGCTGCCTGTCACTGCTTGATTGCGAGCATATGACGAAAATTCGGAAAATATGAATAGTTCATTTTATAACTAAATATCAATTTAATTGATAAAATCAACAAAATACAAGATGCAGACATGTTATTATTTGCCAAAAAGCAATTTAAAAAAATAGGCCATGACCACTTTTGGGGATTGCCTCATAGGGCCGGTTCAAGTGATGGGGGGCAGAGGGGCTGGGGGGCCGGTCAAAGGGGGGTGGCGGGCCGGATCTGGCCCGCGGGCCGTAGTTTGGTGACCCCTGCCCTACAGTGATTTTGTGTCCAGGCTCAGAAGGGCGGGGCTTCATCTGGAATCTGATGCTGCTGTAGAATAGAAAGCTCTTATCTCTGCTGTAACTGTCTCTAAACAGATGGACCTTATTAATCCATTTAATACTCACTGCTAAGCAGGGGTGAAAGTAAGCCGGTCCTGGCCAGTCCGGCGTACCACTAAAAGATTTGGCCATACCGGAAAGAAAAATATACTGTCTCTGAAAAAAAAAAAAAGCACTTTCAGCATAACAACACACCTGCTAACGTCAATTTACCAAAAGCAACACATTTTCCTCAATATACATTGCATATAACTCATTCTGACCTGTCTCTGAATTATCTCATCTCGTCTTCCTCCACTTTATCCGGGGCCGGGTCGTGGAGGCAGCAGTCTGAGCATGGAAGCCCAAACTTCCCTTTCCCCAGACACCTCGGCCAGCTCCTCGGGAAGAACACTGAGGCGTTCCCAGGCCAGCCGAGAGACATAGTCCCTCCAGCGTGTCCTGGGTCTTCCCTGGGGCCTCCTCCTGGGGGGACATGCCTGGAACACCTCCCCAGGGAGGCATCCAGGAGGCATCCGAAAGAGATGCCCGAGCCACCTCAGCTGATTCCTCTCGATGTGGAAGAGCAGTGGCTCTACTCCAAGCTCCTCCCAAGTGACTGTGCTTCTCACCCTATCTCTAAGGGAGCGCCCAGCCACCCTGCGAAGGAAACTCATTTCGGCTGCTTGTATCCGCGATCTTGTTCTTTCGGTCATTACCCAAAGCTCATGACCATAGGTGAGAGTCGGAACGTAGATCGACCGGTAAATTGAGAGCTTCGCCTTTTGGCTCAGCTCCTTCTTCACCACGACGGACCGGTAAAGTGACTGCATCACTGCGGAGGCTGCACCGATCCACCTGTCAATCTCACGCTCTATCCTTCCCTCACTCGTGAACAAGATCCCGAGATACTTAAACTCCTCCACTTGAGGCAGGACTTCTCCACCAACCTGGAGAGAGCAAGCCACCCTTTTCCGGTCAAGAACCATGGCCTCAGACTCGGAGGTGCTGATTCTCATCCCAGCCACTTCACACTCGACTGCAAACCACCCCAGTGCATGCTGAAGGTCCTGGTTTGAAGAAGCCAACAGGACAACATCATCCGCAAAAAGCAGAGATGAAATCCTGTGGTTCCCAAACAGGATTCCTTCCGGCCCCTGGCTGCACCTAGAAATTCTGTCCATAAAAATTATAAACAGAACCGGCGACAAAGGGCAGCCCTGCCGGAGTCCAACATGCACTGGGAACAGGTCTGACTTACTGCCGGCAATGCGAACCAGACACCTGTTACGTTTGTACAGGGACCGGACAGCTCTTAGCAAAGAGCCCCGAACCCCATACTCCTGAAGCACCCCCCACAGAATACCATGAGGGACACAGTCGAATGCCTTCTCCAGATCCACAAAGCACATGTGGACTGGTTGGGCAAACTCCCATGAACCCTCGAGCACCCTATGAAGGGTATAGAGGTGGTGTTCCATGACCAGGATGAAAACCGCATTGTTCCTTCTGGATCCGAGGTTCGACTATTGGCCGAATTCTCCTCTCCAGTACCCTGGAGTAAACCTTCCCCGGGAGGCTGAGAAGTGTGATTCCCCTATAATTGGAGCACACTCTCCGGTCCCCTTTCTTAAAAAGAGGGACCACCACCCCAGTCTGCCACTCCAGAGGCACTGTCCCCGACCGCCACGTGATGCTGCAGAGGTGTGTCAGCCAAGACAGCCCCACAACATCCAGAGACTTGAGATACTCAGGGCGGATCTCATCCACCCCCAGTGCCTTGCCACCGAGGAGCTTGAAAACCACCTCAGTGACTTCGGCTTGGGTAACGGATGAGTCCACCTCTGAGTCATCAACCTCCGCTTCCTCAATGGAAGACGTGAAGGTGGGATTGAGGAGATCCTCGAGGTATTCCTTCCACCGCCCGACAATGTCCCCAGTCGAGGTCAACAGCTCCCCACCCGCACTGTAAACGGTGTTGGCAGAGTACTGCTTCCCCCTCCTGAGGCGCCGGATGGTTTGCCAGAATTTCTTCGAGGCCGACCGATAGTCCTCCTCCATGGCCTCACCGAACTCCTCCCAGTTCCGAGTTTTTGCCTCCGCAACTGCCTGAGCTGTGGCACACCTGGCCTGCTGATACCTGTCAGCTGCCTCCGGAGTCCCAGAGGCCAACATGGCCTGATAGGACTCCTTCTTCAGCTTGACGGCGTCCCTTACTTCCAGTGTCCACCACCGGGTTTGGGGATTCCCGCCACGACAGGCACCGGAGACCTTGCGGCCACAGCTCTGAACAGCTGCGTCTACAATGGAGGTAGAGAACATGGTCCACTCAGACTCAATGTCCCCCGCCTCCCTCAGAAGCTGGGAAAAGCTCTCCCAGAGGTGGGAGTTAAAGACCTCCCCGACAGAGTGCTCAGCCAGACGTTCCCAGCAGACCCTCACCATAAGTTTGGGCCTGCCAGGTCTGTCCGGCTTCCTCCTCTGCCAGTGGATCCAACTCACCACCAGGTGGTGATCAGTTGACAGCTCAGCCCCTCTCTTCACCCGAGTGTCCAAGACATAGGGCCGGAGATCAGATGAAATGACAACAAAGTCGATCATTGACCTCCGACCTAAGGTGTCCTGGTTCCACGTGCACTTATGGACACCCCTATGCTTGAACATGGTGTTCATTATGGACAAACCGTGACTAGCACAGAAGTCCAATAACAAAACACCACTCAGGTTCAGATTGGGGAGGCGGTTCCTCCCAATCACGCCCCTCCAGGTGTCACTGTCGTCGCCCACGTGAGCATTGAAGTCCCCCAGTAGAACAATGGAGTCCCCAGTCTGAGCACCTCTCAGTACCTCTCCCAGGGACTCCAAGAAGGCCGGATACTCTATACTGCTATTCGGCCCATAGGCACAAACAACAGCAAGAGCCCTCTCCCCGACCCGAAGGCACAGAGAGGTGACCCTCTCATTCACTGGGGTAAACTCCAACACATGGCGACTGAGCTGGGGAGCTATAAGCAAGCCCACACCAGCCCGCCACCGCTCACCATGGGCAACTCCAGAGAAGTGGAGAGTCCAGCCCCTCTCGAGGAGCTGGGTTCCGGAGCCCAAGCTGTGCGTGGAGGTGAGCCCGACTATCTCTAGCCGGTACCTCTCAACCCCCCGCACAAGCTCAGGTTCTTTCCCCCCCCAGCGAAGTGACATTCCATGTCCCAACAGCCATTGTGTTCAGGGATCAGGTCGTCGAGGTCCCTGCCTTCGACTGCCACCTAATCCACACTGCACCAGCCCCCTACGGCTACCTCTGTGGGTGGTGAACCCACAGGAGGTCGGGCCCACGTTACTGCTTCGGGCTGAGCCCGGCTGGGCCCCGTGGGCAAAGGCCTGGCCACCAAGCGTTCGCATACGAGCCCAACCCCGGGCCTGGCTCCAGAGTGGGGCCCCGGCTGCGCCATACCGGGCAATGTCACGGTCCTTGATTTATTTTTATCCATAAGGGTTTTGGTGAACTGCTCTTGGTCTGGCCTGTCACCTAGGACCTGTCTGCCTTGGGAGACCCTAACAGGGGCGTAATGCCCCCGACAACATAGCTCCTAGGATCATTCAAGCACACAAACCCCTCCACCACAATAAGGTGGTAGTTCTAGGAGGGGTCTCTGAATTATGTCTGAAGTGAATTCCTTCCGTGTTTCACTTGACAGATAGCGTGCGAGATAGTGCACGGCGCCCACTGCTTAACCATCTTGCGCCAACGTGCGCAGCTGGTATCCAAAGTGTTTTAGTAGACAGAATGTCCAAAATGAAAAGTTAGTTTTCAACTGTTCAGCTAAAAAAAATGTTATTAAAACGATTGTGTTGTTGAAATGATGTGTTTGCAATTTATTTATAATCAAAAACTGATACAGGTGGATGAAAGAGTGATAGTGTGATAAAAAAATACTATACTAGGACTACTGAGTGATAAGACGTCCTAGTGAATGCTTGAGAAGTAGACAATAATAAATAATTAGGTGTATTTTTCGGCGCGCGCGCACTATGACTCAAAATAATAGTAACGGCAAGAAATAAAAGTTACTTTCACCCCTGCTGTTAAGTGAAATAATCTCTCAGTAATCTCGCAGTGCCTCACTGTAGGGGTTCGACTGCCATTTTCTTGCCTGTAGGTTTTTGTCTCTGTTTATTAATATGGAGATTAGGTAAGTACATTTTTCTTTTGTTTATTTATTTTCTAAAGATAATTTCATTCCCACAAAAGAGTGGTTTTTGTTTCTTATCTTGTCCGTGGCCCTGAGTCTATATTGTACACGACTCTGAACTAGCTGCTGCAAAGTTGTTTAAAGCGATAACGTGTGACTGCAGGGATTTGAAGACCCCTCCTATAGGAAGATGTCACTGCAAACTGCTCACAGAAGAATGTTCTATAATGGAAATGGTAGTTAAGAAAGAAAGGAAAGTGGGGAAACAAGATATTCTGTCAGTTTGTAAAGGGAAATGAGCACCAAGTAAGACTGAAAAGAAGTTAAAATTAAGAGTGATCACGATGTGTTTCATTCACACATACCGTATGTGTGAATATATTTGGTGATAAAATGTAGAGAGATGATATTACACCACTCTTTCACTTGATATAGGTAATGTAACTTCAAATCACAAGTCTAATTAATGATAATGAATTACAGGGAAAATACAATAATGACTGTTAAATGTTTTGTGCTTTAGGGGCGTCGTAGCTCAGGTGGATAAGGCACCATACCATAAATCTGGGGACCCAGGTTTGATTCTGACCTGAGGTCATTTCCCAATCCCTCTCTCTCCCACTCATTTCCTATCTCTACACTATCCTATCCAATGAAAAAAAGCCCAAAAGAATGTCTTTAAAAAAAAAAAAAACTTTATGATGTCTGATATGAAGAACCTTTTTTTTAGGGCCCGAGCACCGTTCGGTGCAAAGACCCTATTGTTTTTCAAAGGATTCTTCTTCTTCTTTTACTGTCGCACTAGGCTTTTTTTGAGGCATTTCCCATGCATGAAAACTCATTAAATTTGATACATACAGTGGTGCCTGAAAGTTTGTGAACCCTTTAAAATTTTCTATATTTCTGCATAAATATGACCTAAAACATCATCAGATTTTCACACAAGTCCTAAAAGTAGATAAAGAGAACCCAGTTAAACAAACAAGACAAAAATATTATATTTGGTCATTTATTTATTGAGGAAAATGATCCAATATTACATATCTGTGAGTGGCAAAAGTATGTGAACCTTTGCTTTCAGTATCTGGTGTGACCCCCTTGTGCAGCAATAACTGCAACTAAACGTTTGCGGTAACTGTTGATCAGTCCTGCACACCGGCTTGGAGGAATTTTAGCCCGTTCCTCCGTACAGAACAGCTTCAACTCTGGGATGTTGGTGGGTTTCCTCACATGAACTGCTCGCTTCAGGTCCTTCCACAACATTTCCATTGGATTAAGGTCAGGACTTTGACTTGGCCATTCCAAAACATTCACTTTATTCTTCTTTAACCATTCTTTGGTAGAACGACTTGTGTGCTTAGGGTTGTTGTCTTGCTGCATGACCCACCTTCTGTTGAGATTCAGTTCATGGACAGATGTCCTGACATTTTCCTTTAGAATTCGCTGGTATAATTCAGAATTCATTGTTCCATCAATGATGGCAAGCCGTCCTGGCCCAGATGCAGCAAAACAGGCCCAAACCATGATACTACCACCACCATGTTTCACAGATGGGATAAGGTTCTTATTCTGGAATGCAGTGTTTTCCTTTCTCCAAACAGAAAACTTCTCATTTAAACCAAAAAGTTCTATTTTGGTCTCATCCACCCACAAAACATTTTTCCAATAGCCTTCTGGCTTGTCCACGCGATCTTTAGCAAACTGCAGATGAGCAGCAATACTCTTTTTGGAGAGCAGTGGCTTTCTCCTTGCAACCCTGCCATGCACACCATTGTTGCTCAGTGTTCTCCTGATGGTGGACTCATGAACATTAACATTAGCCAATGTGACAGAAGCCTTCAGTTGCTTAGAAGTTACCCTGGGGTCCTTTGTGACCTCGCCGGCTATTACACGCCTTGCTCTTGGAGTGATCTTTGTTGGTCGACCACTCCTGGGGAGGGTAACAATGGTCTTGAATTTCCTCCATTTGTACACAATCTGTCTGACTGTGGATTGGTGGAGTCCAAACTCTTTAGAGATGGTTTTGTAACCTTTTCCAGCCTGATGAGCATCAACAACACTTTTTCTGAGTTCCTCAGAAATGTCCTTTGTTCGTGCCATGATACACTTCCACAAACATGTGTTGTGAAGATCAGACTTTGATAGATCCCCGTTCTTTAAATAAAACAGGGTGCCCACTCACACCTGATTGTCATCCCATTGATTGAAAACACCCGAGTCTAATTTCACCTTTAAATTAACTGTTAATCCTAGAGGTTCACATACTTTTGCCACTCACAGATATGTAATATTGGATCATTTTCCTCAATAAATAAATGACCAAGTATAATATTTTTGTCTCATTTGTTTAACTGGGTTCTCTTTATCTACTTTGAGGACTTGTGTGAAAATCTGATGATGTTTTAGGTCATATTTATGCAGAAATATAGAAAATTCTAAAGGGTTCACTAACTTTCAAGCACCACTGTACATCAGTCAGTCATTGTAACCGCTACTCAGCCACAGACGTTTGGCCCCGGGCATGGCCCAGGGACTTCATAGCGCCCCTTTTTCCATTTCTCATTGAAATGAATGGGTAGAACTTTGGAGTTCTACCCAAAGTTCTACCCTTTGGATGATGTCACGCCCAACAGGAAGTGAGGTAATTGGGCTTATATGCATTTGGACACATGGTCATTTATAACGTACTCCTCCTAGACAGTTCATCAGATTCATGTCAAACTTGGCAAACATGATGCCAAGATATTGCTGATGCCAAGATATTGCTGATGCCAAGATATTGCTGATGCCAAGAAATTGTGAAGGGATTTTTGATATCCCTTTGGGATTTTTGATTTTTGATATAAATGACGGACCCTAAAATGCTTTGCAGAATCATAAAGTCAATCAAGTGTAGGTCATAAAAAGAATATTCCCCGACACCTAATTATTTTTGTTTAGTGGACCGAAAGCTACTGATGATACTGACACATCTAATTCACATGCCTAGCACAGTATCACCATCTGGCCAAGCAGGAAATGTGTCAAAGATTTTCAATGCTTTGACGGATTGATCTATGACATGCCTGACATAGCGCCACCAACACACTCACACTCATATACATGTAGCACACACACACACACACACACACACACACACACACAATAATAGTGACCTGCCATCATTGTGCATTTTGTTGCAGACATATGAAAACTCTGCATGTACACACACACACACACACACACACACACACACACACACACACACTGCAGACACAGGAAAGCTAAGATGACTAAAGATTACAGTGTGAGATAGAGATAAGGAGGAGACACATGTATAGTTTTGTACATATATAAATGTACATTTTCTCACACACACACACACACACACACACACACACACACACACACACAGTCTTTGCTTTGTCTGTCTATCTCTCATCCATCAAGCAGTCATGGCATTTGCAACATGCACATCACCTTTGAACATTTGATGAATATATGGCATGTGACTGTTTTGTTGGGTGGCGGGATGTCCTGGGTTGCAGAACCACACGTGCGAGGGCCCATCAAGGCCGCTAGCAGCTTTAATTTTTTTTTGTAATTTAGATAAATATATGAGCTTGGTTACTCTACTGCCAAGTACATTTTGAGCTGAAATACATCACCATTCATCTTTAAATCAAATATGCTGTATAAGTAAAATGGATTATTATTATTATTATTATTATTATTATACATGAGCTGTTGGACACAGAATATCACATCAGGATTAAATTGTGTCTGTAAGAGTCTGCATTGTGTTGACATTATGGTCTAATTCTATTATGTTTAATGTATTACATACAACCCCCATTCAAAAAAAGTTGGGACAAAGTACAAATTGTAAATAAAAACGGAATGCAATAATTTACAAATCTCAAAAACTGATATTGTATTCACAATAGAACATAGACAACATATCAAATGTCGAAAGTGAGACATTTTGAAATTTCATGCCAAATATTGGCTCATTTGAAATTTCATGACAGCAGCACATTTCAAAAAAGTTGGGACAGGGGCAATAAGAGGCTGGAAAAGTTAAAGGTACAAAAAAGGAACAGCTGGAGGACCAAATTGCAACTCATTAGGTCAATTGGCAATAGGTCATTAACATGACTGGGTATAAAAAGAGCATCTTGGAGTGGCAGCGGCTCTCAGAAGTAAAGATGGGAAGAGGATCACCAATCCCCCTAATTCTGCGCCGACAAATAGTGGAGCAATATCAGAAAGGAGTTCGACAGTGTAAAATTGCAAAGAGTTTGAACATATCATCATCTACAGTGCATAATATCATCAAAAGATTCAGAGAATCTGGAAGAATCTCTGTGCGTAAGGGTCAAGGCCGGAAAACCATACTGGGTGTCCGTGATCTTCGGGCCCTTAGACGGCACTGCATCACATACAGGCATGCTTCTGTATTGGAAATCACAAAATGGGCTCAGGAATATTTCCAGAGAACATTATCTGTGAACACAATTCACCGTGCCATCCGCCGTTGCCAGCTAAAACTCTATAGTTCAAAGAAGAAGCCGTATCTAAACATGATCCAGAAGCGCAGACGTCTTCTCTGGGCCAAGGCTCATTTAAAATGGACTGTGGCAAAGTGGAAAACTGTTCTGTGGTCAGACGAATCAAAATTTGAAGTTCTTTATGGAAATCAGGGACGCCGTGTCATTCGGACTAAAGAGGAGAAGGACGACCCAAGTTGTTATCAGCGCTCAGTTCAGAAGCCTGCATCTCTGATGGTATGGGGTTGCATTAATGCGTGTGGCATGGGCAGCTTACACATCTGGAAAGACACCATCAATGCTG
The DNA here is from genome assembly GCF_027579695.1 of Neoarius graeffei. Classification (NCBI taxonomy): domain Eukaryota; kingdom Metazoa; phylum Chordata; class Actinopteri; order Siluriformes; family Ariidae; genus Neoarius; species Neoarius graeffei. The sequence continues at coordinate 1,160,899 of NC_083592.1, read as the reverse complement.
AAAGGTATATCCAGGTTCTGGAGCAACATATGCTCCCATCCAGACGACGTCTCTTTCAGGGAAGACCTTGCATTTTCCAACATGACAATGCCAAACCACATACTGCATCAATTACAGCATCATGGCTGCGTAGAAGAAGGGTCCGGGTACTGAACTGGCCAGGCTGCAGTCCAGATCTTTCACCCATAGAAAACATTTGGCGCATCATAAAACGGAAGATACGACAAAAAAGACCTAAGACAGTTGAGCAACTAGAATCCTACATTAGACAAGAATGGGTTAACATTCCTATCCCTAAACTTGAGCAACTTGTCTCCTCAGTCCCCAGACGTTTACAGACTGTTGTAAAGAGAAAAGGGGATGTCTCACAGTGGGAAACATGGCCTTGTCCCAACTTTTTTGAGATGTGTTGTTGTCATGAAATTTAAAAATCACCTAATTTTTCTCTTTAAATGATACATTTTCTCAGTTTAAACATTTGATATGTCATCTATGTTCTATTCTGAATAAAATATGGAATTTTGAAACTTCCACATCATTGCATTCCGTTTTTATTTACAATTTGTACTTTGTCCCAACTTTTTTGGAATCGGGGTTGTATATAATATATAAAATGTATTTTATGTTTGTAACATTTTATTAATTATAATTACATGTGTATATATTTAATTGTAGCTTTCTTTATTCATATTTTAAATATGGTTATTATTAGAAGGGGTTATGACAAAAAATTCCATTAATTTATATAACTTTCAATTCACTGACTGTAGCAAGTTATATTATTTAAAAAGTCTTCTTTCCTGTGTGTGTAAAGGCAGTGGTCTGAGTGTTCTTCAACTCAGGCTCAAATAAATCAATTCTCTGCACTTGTTATTCTGGGTTATTGTTAGGCCCCGCCCACCGCCACCGCAGTAACGGAAAAACGCCCCACCCCCGCCTCCCTGTGTTCCCGGTTGTTCGGTCGGGCCTGTGGGAATCGACTCCGATTCCGAGTCCAAGTGTCCGGAAGCGCTGGAGTCGAGTCTGATTAAACCGAATCATTTTCACTTCCGGGTTCTAAACTAAAACCCAGGAAAAAAAGAAGAGTTTAGGAAAAGAAAGAGTTCAGTATTTATTTATTTATTTATTTATTTCTGAAGTGTATATGACGCTGTGGTGGGTAATATGAATGAGAAGGGTTTAGTGATGGTGTGCACTGCCGTGAATATTCATCAGGACTTAGAGAGCAATAATAATAATAATAATAATACGTGATTGATTGATTAAATGAACTCAGCCCTTTCAGGTGGATGGGGAGTGTTTAGATTATTTATCATTATCACTTTAATGTAAGTAAGTTATATATGACATTTTATTTTGTGTTCCAAAACAAACCACTAAGACACTGCTAAAGTAGTATGATAAATGAATGAATGAATGAATGAATGAATAAATAAATAAATAAATAAATAAATAGACATTGATTGTTTGATCACCAGTGTTGGGCAAGTTACTTCAAAACTGTTTTGCGTTATTTATTACTTGTTACTGTCATTTTAAAGTAATTAGTTACATTACAATATTACTGTATTTAAAATGTAAGGCATTACACTACTATTGCATTACTTTTAAGTTACTCTCACCAAAATAACTGGAAGTATGGATTTGGCAATCTAAATGTAGCTCAAGATGCTCAATTAGCTCATCACACATCCAGTGGAAGGTGATGTGGTATCTGACTGAGCTCGGCTTATGGTTAGAATATAATAGCCACAGTGATGCTCATGGCACAATACAAGGAACAATCATCGCAAGAACCGACAAAAGGTGAAAGTCTGGCAAACTGTGATAGAAATACTGTAACTTTAGGCCTATTCATATTAACATTAATTGAACTGTATTGTATTGTAATGTCTAAAGATATGACAGGATACAAAATTAGCATTTCTATGCCGTTATTGTTTTCAAGTTTACAGCATTAAGCATAGTTTATGCTTCATAAAAAAAAGATTAGCCCTAAGGGATATGACTCCATTTCAGAAATTTAACAAAAATGAGCATATTATGGCAAATCGTGGCCTACAATAAAACTGGCCTGAAAAAAACCCACAAGCCTTTTAAATCACAGCTAGACGATGACCATTAGCTATATGAGGCGACCCAGTCACATTTCGAAAAATGGAATTAGAAATAAAATCAAAGTGCTTTTACTGATATTGAAGTGCTTAGGCCTATTAGCCCTCGAAGGAAAGGCAGCTCAGTCACTTTAGTCTGACTTCCGACCAGGAAAAACACTCATACAGGACAAAAATGTAAACAAACTGTCAGCATATCTTCATCACCATACTCCGCCACAGGTCTCCTCACCTCCTGAGGCTGAAGGAGCATCTCAGAGCGAGAGAAGGTTCATTTTGGCTGCTTGGTGATTTTATCGCCACTCTCATCCTCCGCTTGCTTCCTCGCTAACTTCATGTTACTGCGGCACCTCTGGAAATCTCATCTCATCTCATTATCTGTAGCCGCTTTATCCTGTTCTACAGGGTCGCAGGCGAGCTGGATCCTATCCCAGCTGACTACGGGCGAAAGGCGGGGTACACCCTGGACAAGTCGCCAGGTCATCACAGGGCTGACACATAGACACAGACAACCATTCACACTCACATTCACACCTACGCTCAATTTAGAGTCACCAGTTAACCTAACCTGCATGTCTTTGGACTGTGGGGGAAACCGGAGCACCCGGAGGAAACCCACGCGGACACGGGGAGAACATGCAAACTCCGCACAGAAAGGCCCTCGCCGGCCACGGGGCTCGAACCCAGGACCTTCTTGCTGTGAGGCGACAGCGCTAACCACTACACCAGTGTACACCACCGTGCCGCCTGGCGAATTTGTATGAAGGAAAAAAACCCAACACTTCATTGCAGGTTAAAAATGCACTGTAAGGCGCGTTACTGATATTTCTACTGAGTAAAATATTACCACATTTTTTCTGTAATGCCCTTCATTACCGCACAAAGCAATGCGTTAGAGTAATTCGCTGCTTGTGTAAGGCGCTAACAGCTGATCACACAGCAGCGGCGCACTCTGGGTGAAAACATCTGTGAGGAATTGATTCAGATGGAGTCGGATCTTCAGTCCCAGTGATTCGGCTCAGTGAATCGACTCTTTCTGGGATTCTTCTCCCGCTGGAGCAGTAGTGAGTGAGTGTGTGTGTGTGTGTGTGTGAGAGTGAGCACACGGTGGGATGTTTGGATTGTGACGCTGGTGTGTTTCTTCTCGGTATAAAGCGCGAGTAAGCCGCGGTGATGATGTAGCTGCTCTGTTCCCGCGGTGTCCTGAGTGTCCGAGTCCCAGTGGATTATTACACTCCCGGGTTCTGAGGAGACAGCAGCGTGTGGAGGTGAGTGCTAATGAAGCTAACGGCTAGCTGTGTGCTAACTGAGTCATTCCTGCGACACCAGGCCGCGCTTTACCTCAGATCGGGCTTTACTCCAGGCTTTACCTCAGATCGGGCTTTACTCCAGGCTTTACCTCAGGTCGGGCTTTACTCCAGGCTTTACCTCAAATCGGGCTTTAGTCCAGGCTTTACCTCAAATCGGGCTTTACTCCAGGCTTTACCTCAGGTCGGGCTTTACTCCAGGCTTTACCTCAAATCGGGCTTTACTCCAGGCTTTACCTCAAATCGGGCTTTACTCCAGGCTTTACCTCAGGTCGGGCTTTACTCCAGGCTTTACCTCAGGTCGGGCTTTACTCCAGGCTTTACCTCAAATCGGGCTTTACTCCAGGCTTTACCTCAAATCGGGCTTTACTCCAGGCTTTACCTCAGGTCGGGCTTTACTCCAGGCTTTACCTCAAATCGGGCTTTACTCCAGGCTTTACCTCAAATCGGGCTTTACTCCAGGCTTTACCTCAGGTCGGGCTTTACTCCAGGCTTTACCTCAGGCTGGGCTTTACCTCAGGCTGGGCTTTACCTCAGGTCAGGCTTTACGTCAGACTGGGCTTTACCTCAGACCGGACTTTACTTCAGGCTTTACCTCAGGCCGGGCTTTACTTCAGGCTTTACCTCAGACCGGGCTTTACTTCAGGCTTTACCTCAGGCCAGGCTTTACCTCAGGCCTGACACAGCCTCAAGTTACCTTGAATTTAAACACTGCCCATGGTCAGTATTAGAGCACAAACTAACACAAACCCGGTTTAACTTATTGAGTTATTTGTTTAGCAGAACGACATAATTTGCCAAATTAATCCAAAGTGCTGAACAGAAGAGATAAGTAAACCTTAACACGTTTAATAAATAACAGTGTAATATTATTGTTTTAATAATGTGTGTGTGTGAATAGATCTTTATAAAGTTCTCTTGGTTTATTTGAGGATATAAAACTTTTGTTCTGGCTGGAACAGTATATCGATTATAAAGCACATCATGATATTAATATAACCGATACACACACTCTCCATAGACCAGTTCACAGATACGGCAAACCGCAAGGAGTTGTGGGAAAGGTCAAAGGTTAAGGCCTCATAAACGAGTGGAAGTAGAGCACGTCAACAATGGCGGAGGCTACAGGCTCGCTGTGGGGACACTGTTGTGTTGTCGATTGCTACAAAGGACGTCGACTGCTTGAACAGTGGATGCGAGAAGACTGTAGTGTACATTTAAGTGAGTGTATACAGAAAAAAATTGTGAATCCAAGCACACAGTTTAATGCAAAAGTTCGTTTATATCCCGACCTTGTCAGCTGTCAGATTTATGTTAATGGACCCGGTAAGCTGGTAAATAATATTTATTTTTTTTCTTTACCAAATTCTAACAGAAAACGAGAGCGCCCGAAAGGGAAAACCGAGCCGAGCCACCTCACGGCTGTAATGCAAATTGCTTTCCTCCTCGGTATACAAGTGCGCTTCCATGGCAGGGAAAAAGAAACTACATTTTGACGCCTATGTAGCTAGTCCCCTATTTAAACAAATAGCAGGGTTCCCGCAGGGTCTTAAAAAGCCTTGAAAAAGCCTTGAATTTTAATGTGTAGGTCTTAAAGTCTGTGCACAGTATGTAACTTCTCCGTATAGAATTTCTCATTATTTTTTAATATCTTAACCGCCATTATTTTGGTAAATAATGTACCGGCAGCCTAAGTAAGTAAATAAGTGGCGGAACTGGAGCTGTGGGCGGAACCATGCTATCGCACGCACACCCCGAGGGCAAAATTCTTCGAACACACATCCCTGAACTTGTTTGGCGCGCGGTAAAAGGAAAGTCTGGAGAATTAAGTCCAAAAGTATAAACGAAAAGTCTATAGCCTACATATAGACTACATATAGGAAAAATGGGCAAATGTAAGTTTAACGAGGCATGGAGGCATCATATTTCATTTCGTGAGTGGGTAAAACCTGTCGATGGCAATGTATTTGAGGCGTTTTGCTGTGTGTGTAAAAGGGCGTTTAAACTCGGCACAATGGGCGTTAAGGCGCTAGAATCGCACACGAAATCATCAAAACACATAGCATGTATGGGGCAGCACGGTGGTGTAGTGGTTAGCGCTGTCGCCTCACAGCAAGAGGGTCCGGGTTCGAGCCCTGTGGCCGGCGAGGGCCTTTCTGTGTGGAGTTTGCATGTTCTCCCCGTGTCCGCGTGGGTTTCCTCCGGGTGCTCCGGTTTCCCCCACAGTCCAAAGACATGCAGGTTAGGTTAACTGGTGACTCTAAATTGAGCGTAGGTGTGAATGTGAGTGTGAATGGTTGTCTGTGTCTATGTGTCAGCCCTGTGATGACCTGGCAACTTGTCCAGGGTGAACCCCGCCTTTCGCCCGTAGTCAGCTGGGATAGGCTCCAGCTTGCCTGCGACCCTGTAGAACAGGATAAAGCGGCTAGAGATAATGAGATGAGACATAGCATGTATGAAAGAGAAACAGCGAACGCCTTCCATCGCCATTGTTTTTCGGCCAGCCGAAGCAGCAGTCAACTTGTGAAATGTGTCATTAATAAAACGTGGTCTGCTGAACGTTCCGTGATTTTGTATTGTGGTGGTGTACAGTGAGTACTCAGCACTGTAATGCAATAAGGTTACACTATTCATCATCCTTTGCACATTTTCACATTTGTTTGAGAAACAAGTAAACACAACTTTGAGATGTTTCTTTGCCAGTGAAATCAGCTGCGAAATTAGGTCTTGAATTTGTGTATAAATGGTCTTAAAAACCCTTGAAAAAGCCTTGAATTTCACTTGAAGAAACCTGTAGGAACCCTGAAATAGGAGTCATTCAGGATTCAGCCATGTTTTTGCTCCGTGTTTTTACTCGACCAAAGTTATACAGTATTATGAGCTTTAAATTGCATAAATAAAACCATTTGGTGAAACTTTGAAGAAGAGATTGTACTGGTTTAAAGTTTTTACCTAACGTTTTCATGTCGACTCCAATTAATACACTAGTAGAATCAATGACTAGTTTAGGAGGCCAAAACTTTTTTTTTTTCAATTTTTGACTGTACCAGCCTGAAAAAACTTGCGACAGTCAAATGGAAAAAAGCAAGCTGGTGTTGTACTGGACTAATCTATGACTGAGTATAGTAAGTGATACTAGTACTGATACAATAAAACAGACGGGCGAGCGAGACGGGGGGGGGGAGGCGGGCGAGACGGGGGGGGAGGCGGGCGAGACGGGCGAGGCGGGGGGGCAGGCGGGCGAGACGGGGGGGGAAGCGGGCGAGACGGGGGGGGAGGCGGGCGAGACGGGGGGGAAGCGGGCGAGACGGGGGGGAAGCGGGCGAGACGGGCGAGGCGGGGGGGCAGGCGGGCGAGACGGGGGGGAAGCGGGCGAGACGGGGGGGAGGCGGGCGAGACGGGGGGGAAGCGGGCGAGACGGGGGGGGAGGCGGGCGAGACGGGGGGGAAGTGGGCGAGACGGGGGGAGGCGGGCGAGACGGGGGGAGGCGGGCGAGACCGGGGGGGGCAGCGGGCGAGGCGGGGGGGGCGAGACGGGGGGGCAGGCGGGGGGGGGAGGCGGGCGGGTGAGACGGGTGGGAGGCGGGCGGGCAGGCAGTCGAGGGGGGGAGGCAGGCGAGACGGCGGGCAGGCGAGGCGGCGGGGGGCAGGCGAGGCGGGGGAGGCAGGCGATGGGGGGAGGCAGGCGAGACGGGGGGGAGGCAGGCGATTGGATCCGATTGGAGACTTTGAGACAAACTGACACTTTGGAAAAGTTTCACTGTGTCCTGTGTGAGCAGTTCCACGGCAGCGACAAGGCACTCCTTCACAAACTCCCCTTCTGAATGTGGTTTCAGTTTCTTGGCAATTAGCTCACTTGCCACAAAACTAGCCTGTGTAACATTTTCTTGGTTACCTTGAGATCTTGTGAATGTTGCTTGTTGGGCGCCCAAACGCCGCCGAAGAGCATTAATTTTATCCACACGCACTTGTCCTTTCAGCTCGTCCAGCTTGCCGTGTTTGGTGCTGTAATGACGCTCCAGATTAGCCTTTTTCATTACTGCAAGGGCGTCTCCACAAACTAAGCAAACTGGCTTGCTTTTTACTTCTACGAAAAAATAATCATTTGTCCATTTTTCCTGAAAAGCGTGACATTCTGCATCTACCTTTCTCCTCTTCATACTCGCCATGGTGCGTTTTGGTGAAATCGTTAAACAGTCTGTCTATGCACGCTAAATGATGTGACGTGACCGCGCATGACCACGCTCTGCTCGTGTGGGGTTCAGGACCCTGACCTTGGCCCGGAAAGACAACCACTTGCCTATTTTATTAATTGCGGTCTCATTTTTTTTGTGTGTGTGTGAGAGAGAGAGAGTAATTATGAATCATCTTGCAGGCCGGATCAAACAGTCTTGTGGGCCAGATGTTCCCCACCCCTGCAGTAGAGGAATGATTTACACTTTTAGGAGTGTGTGTGTGTGTGTGTGTGTCAGACTGCACACTGGAGTAGAATGTTTACACCGTGGGTTTTATGTATCACAGAAAGGTTTGTTTCATTCTTCCTGTCTGTGAGAGAGAAAGGTGCAGTGATAATGTTTCTCTGCTCCCTCAGCTGTTGGGTGGAACAGAACACACACACACACACACACACACACAGTGGTGTCTCAGAGTGAAACAGAAAGTCTGTCTGTGCCTGTGTGTGTGTGTGTGTGTGTGTGTGAGAGAGATGCTTGAACATGTCTGTAACAGTTGTATGTTGTGAACTTGTGAAGCTCCGCCCCCTACTTGTCATGACCTGTACTTACCTGGAAACAGAACAATGCTTCTGTCCATCACAACAAACACGTTAAGCTAGTTCCAGAATCTTAAACTGTGTGTGTGTGTGTGTGTGTGTGTGTGTGTGTGTGTGTGTGTGTTTACAGTGTTCTTGATGAAGATGATGGGGATGTGCACACAAGTGCTTCTGCTGCTGAGCGTCTTTCTCACACCCAGCCTCGTCCGCTCTGGTGAGTCGTCTCCCCTGAAAATCTCAGGGAATTCATGTGTGCTGTTAGAAGAAGATGAAACTTTTTGCACACTGAGTCGTACAAAACATTAGACATGGCTGTTTCACTCCAGCCTCCTGCCAGCGTTCAGCGTTGCTCATTAAATAATCACAGATGCACAGATAGAAAAAAGAGACTGTAGATAAATTAACAGAGATTTTAAAGGTAGATGTGATTTTACAACACACACACACACACACACACACACACACTGAAGCTGTGAATGGAAATGTCGTGTTTTTTCTTCTCCTGAGTGCAGGAATTGTGATGCTCTTTTCACAACAATCCAATCCACAGCCTTCCCCCACTGGAATAACCCCGGGGCTGATGGTCCGGGCAGGTGCAGCGTCAGGAGAATCAGAGTTCTCTTTCTCTAACATGTACACACCAAACACAGGTCAAGAACTTTTTGAAGAACCTTTGTGGATGTCAGACTGCCTGAAAGACAGACTGTTGTGTTGTCCTTATTGTCCACACTCGGGACACATCTTCAGAGGATCACAGTACCATTGTGAACCTGGTGATGTTACTGTTTTTATCTGAGACACTGAGGACACAGTAACTCTGTCCTTGTCAGGCTATGATAAAGCTCATCACGAGCACGACGTAGGCTACCTTTTAAAATAAGGGGTCGGAAGGCGAATCGGGAAGGCTGCGTTGTTTTTAATTAGCCTAACAGGCCTACTTGCAGTCCAGGTATATGCGCACCGGCAGGTCTGTGGACACGCCTCTCTCTCTCACTCTGTGTGGCTGTGTGCGCGTGCGTGAACGAGAAGAAAGAGCACTATGAATGAACGGAATAATACGCAACGGAATTTTTTTTTTTTTTTTCCCAAAATCGCAAGTCTGATTGTGTGGCGATAGGAATCTATTGTGTGGCGCTGCGCAACACAATGGTCTATGTATGGGAAACCCTGCTTGTGCTTGGACATGGACCAGAAGGCAGCATACGGCATGTATGAATTGGGACAAGTATGCATCTTTTCTACTGGGAGAGTGGTGAGGCATGAGCTCCACGTCTGTGTAGTGGGGAAAAAGTGGTTTTAAAGCTCTTGGATCTTTCCTGGAACTGATTAATATATGAAAAACAACTGGCAAGGCCTGGCAGAAAGAGAGTTACAGGGAGACTGCAGAGGTGGAGATGGTTCCTCTCCCAGCTGTCCCACAGAGGGAGATCACCACCAGTCCAACAGCATCACTGCCACGGCATGACCATCAGGGTCCCACCAGGTGTCCTGGACCGGCCCGTGTCTGATGGAGGTCACAGTCTTACTCCTGTACCATTAAAGATGATGGACACAGACTTCACAAAAACTGCTCGACAGTTCAAATACCGTGTTCTGGATTTGCTTTGGCCTGCATGTCCTTCAACAGCTTGGACACGTAGACCTTGATAAGCAGTTGTGTTCAACGGAAAATCCTGTTGTACAAAACGTGCACTGCTTTCCTTTTTATCGTTCTGTTCTCAGGTCTGGCGAGCAAAATACCAAGGATGAATAATGAGGATTATGGTTTTTCAGAATCACTGTTTTTAAGCCTGTGTTTAATGTCCAGTCGCTAGTCTTTAACTCACTAACTTTTTTGTTTTGTTTGTTTGTTTTTAAAGAGTAATTGATCTGTTCAGTGTGACCTCGGGCTGGTGGACGGCCACGCAGTCACTGGAGAGTAAAGTGTGTCTCAGATCTGTGAGAACTGTGAACACTTCGGTTGGGAGGTGTAAAGTTGTGCTCTACTGGATGTTGTAAGCTCTGTCAGTTCCTAAAATTAAAATAACACCTAAAGCTTAGGAACGCATCAGTTACAGCAGTCAGACTCTCCTACTCAGGGCCTTCAGTGTGTAAAATCAGTGTGTGATGCAGAAGTAAGAGGAAGAATGGATATAAAATGGAGTGATCATCTTCCAGTCCCTGCTGAGCTTTCTCCATCATGGAGGCTGTTATATAAACCTCCCATAGACCCAAGAGGTCTGCAGATCGCCACTGGAGCAAGCTTCATTGTCCCATAGCCACAAATCATCTGTAGCCAATAGGGCTGTGCCGATAGACGATGGTGGTCATCCATCACGATGGAGAGCCACCATCTTGATACCACGCCCCCTCCTGTCATAAACATGCACGGTATCATCTGGGCCTATTTAACCTAAAAAGTTAGTTTTTTGTTAGTTTAGTTAGTTAGTTTTGTTTAATATATAACATATAATTACATATAAATATATAAATCATTATAAAGTAATATCCTATTACCGCTTGTTCACGTAGGCTATGGTGCAGGGACGTGCTAGTGAACATAACCTGTGGTTACACAAATACAGTATGCTACTAATAATACATTTTGACTTCATTTTTTAGCCTACACTATACTTTTAATGTAAAATTTGTCATGTTGTTCAAACAAATAGCCACTATTAACGACTTCAGTCGGGAAATATTGCACCTTATCAAACGGCAGTGAAGCGCAGACTTCGGCAGAAGTCAAATAACTTTAATCTGGTAAACAGGCCTACTTTCAGACTCAGAATGGTCCACTCTAAGCCATAATGTCAAACCAAAGGGAAGAATGAAGGTGATTCTGATAAATGTAAAGACAGTAAAAAAACAATATTAAATCATGATTTTAAAAGCTGGTGCAATAATTCAAACACTAATAAATTGGAAAAATTAGCGCGTTCAAGTGCGCACTAAAGGCCGAAACGCATCTTCAATTGATATGGTGTAAATAAACAATGAGTAATAGCTTAAGTGTAGTTTCTTCTCGTAGTTTGAATACTAGTCTTTCATTGTTAGAGCCGCCGATTAATATCTTGCCGTGATCAGTGAGTGCTCGGGGAGGTTCATTTCCACCTGCGCTTTGCGCAGCTCATTTCTCCGAAGCCAGCTGTGCGCAAACGCAGTGACTACGTTTACATGCACGTCCAAATCGAGCTGCTGTTGGTAATCGAGCAAAGGGTCCCAGCAGGGGTGCCAGAGAAATCCAATCCTACATGCACAAGTGAAATCGGGCTATTGTGCAAGGTGCATTGTGCACCCGAGCCACACGTGGCGCTACACGCCCCATCGTGTTGGTACACTTCCGGTTGTCGTCATGAAGAAGAGCTATAGTGTTGCCAGATACTGCTGACGTTTTCCAGCCCAAAACATGTTCAAATCCGCTAAAATGCACTTAAAACCCCCCAATCTGGCAACACTAGCAGTTCCGTGTTCAAGCTGTTAGGCTTGCTCTAACAGACTGTATGGCTACAAACTGTCCGGCGCAGACCACTGTTTTGTAAGACAACTTATTTTGCACAATAATATTTTTCTAAAGTCCATTTTTTGCTTACAAAAAAATATTTTTTTTGCTTACAATTTAACTTATGTCTTAATAAACACAAAAAGTTCAATTGTTTTGTTTTTATTGACATTCTTCAGATGTTGGATATATATATATATATATATATATATATATATATATATATATATATATATATATATATATATACACAAATACAATGACTTGTTTATGTACACAATTCACAGCTATGCAACAGCTGGACAGATGTATTTGGTGATACAGTAAGTGAGCTAAATTTTAACAGTGCAAACAATGCCACAAAAAGAAAAGATTCATGCCGTTGTCATGATTCGTTGTCATGCCGACCGAGGCTGTTGTGTTTCCCGCTTGTGGTCTCGTCACTTCCGGAAGTAGCTCGACAACTAGCTCGATAGGGTTTACATGCACAATGTAGCTCGGCAGAAATCGCATAAACTAGGTCGTGTAGCTCGATTCCGAGAAATCAAGTTCGGTTCAATTTCAGCCGAATTAAGGTGTATACATGGCATTTTGAACTTCGATTTCAGTCGAGCAACGGCAGAAATTCGATTCTCTCTATGTGCATGTAAACGTAGTGAGTGTTGACTGCTCGGCAAACTCCAAACGCTCGGTCTGTACTGGCCCTCTGTTGCGCAAGCGAGTTGGTTATGGCCAGGTTCAAATTGTGCCCAAAACAACTTAACCACGGCCATTTCAATTGCCTGATGGCTGTGACAATATTCGCCCCGTTGTTATGCAGGTGATCTTTTTCTCCTCTATTTTCCATTCGGCAAGTGTCTCGCGCAATGCGTCTTCTAAATTGTCCGCTGAATGTGTCTCTGGCATGAAACTTGTCTGCAGGCATTTGGACTGCATTGCCCACTCTCGGTCCACATAATGTACGGTAGCTGACATGTAGGGCATCACGTTGCAGCTGGACCACATATCTGTTATCAAGGCCAAATATTCCACATCACCTAGTGCTTTTTTTTTTCTTTACGTGCCAAAGCCTCGGATGAGTATGTAATACTTTTAATAATAATATATTTAATAATGTGGTATTTAAAATCCCCCGCCCACGATATGATCGTCCATCACGATGTTTGCACTGTAAACATCGTCGATGCCAATTAAGGGGACATCACACAGCCCTAGTAGCCAAATTTGAAAGAACAATTTCACCAACTTTCCCATTGTGTGGTAAAACTGATGGTGTTTGATCTTTATACTGAATGCTCCGGATGAGGATGAAGTCTCGCGGATTTGGCCATGCTTAGTCGCAGCAGCATGTAACCCGAGGACAGGATGGAGATATGGCAGCTCTGTTCAAACTCCTGGTGGAATCACAGGAGGTTGTGGAGCACGTGTTCTATCACCACACTGGTGGTACAGCAGCATTCGTAAAGAAATGAGGGATCAGAGAAGCCTGGCGTCTGTTCTGGATTTAACTGGCAACAAAACCCCTGCAGAAACACTGATTACATTACGTTTGTGTCCTAATGTCTAACACATCACAGTAAAAGGCTTTTAAATGCAAGGCTCTGTCTGTCCCAGTGTGTGTCTGTCTGTCTGTCTCTCGGTCTAAAGTGTATGAGGTGAGATGTCTACTTCACAATCTTCTCCACCTGAACCTCCACTGGGTCACGTGCATCCTGGACTGTGTGCCATTTTATCATAATTTGGATAAATCATTTGAGAGCAGACGTGTCCAATCTCTGTTCACGTGTGTGTGTGTGTGTGTGTGTGTGTGTGTGTAGGTTCAGAGCTCCCTGTACCCCAGAATGTGTCCATACAGAAGGACCTGAGGTCTCGGACACTGACGCTGTCATGGCAGAGTGAAGCCTCACACTTTGATGTGGAGATTTATTACACTGAACTCATGGAGCTTGTCTTCAACGTAAGATTTTCTGCAGCTAACTCCAGGCCACTTCAGCTCGTTCAGTTAGAAAGCAGAATTCCACCGTGTAACTGTCGTCTAATTATGGTGTCTGACAGGTCAGTAACGTGTATCTGTACTGGTGTCTGACTGTGTGTGTGTGTGTGTGTGTGTGTGTGTGTGTTTAACAGGAGAGCGTTTGGGTGGAAGGGAACTCGAAAACAGGCCATTGTGTTTGGTCGTGGCGCTCGGATGTGCCGCTGGAGTGCACCTCCCGCTCTGTACGCATCAGAGCGCGACATGTGGCTGCAGTTAGCCAGTGGAGCCCCCTGCTGACCATCCCTGGTGATTACACCTCGTATTACTGCTGCTGCTGCTTCTTTTGGCTGCTCCTGATTAGGGGTCGCCACAGTGAATCATTCGTCTCCGTTGCTCCCTGTCTTCTGCATCCTTCTCTACTATACCTGCCACTTTCATGTCCTCTCTCACTACTGCGAATGTTTATAAAATTAATAATTATAATACATTTAGCAATGATATTCTATTATACAGGGATGAGAATTTTCCGCCGATCGGCGAATTTCCGACTTTTTCAGACCAAAATGATCGTTTTTGAGCGTGCGTGCGCAACATTAAAGTCTGCATCACGCATCTTAGAATGTGCGCGCGCGAGGGAGACTGTGTGCTTGTTCATGTAGCGCATGCCAGACAAAGAGCATCCTGATTGGCTTATTTTGCTAAGTAACCCAATCAGCTTTCAGTGTGGGCGGGCTTTTATCTCTTTTCTCGAGGACCGGAGTTTTCAGCTGAGTCAGCGCAGCCTACAGGATCGGCATGGCAGAGAGAGCACGCGTGCCCCAAAAAACCAAAATACAAAACCCACTTCAGCTCAGATTACACAAAAGAATCTCCCTGTCCAATAATAATCTCCCTGTCCAATAATAATCTCCCTGTCTAATGATAAAGAAAATAAATAAATAAAAAAATAGCCAAAAATCATTAGCCTCTGGAACCCCTGGGTCATGGGCCCCGCCCTCCTGGGTCATGGGCCCCGCCCTGGTTTTTTCAGACTTTTTAAATATTTTTCATTCTCATCCCTGATTATAATAATCTGCTAACATGGTGGATGTTAGTAGGCTAACTCAGTTTAGTCATGAGCCTCATGTTATGTTCTCATTTTCTCACCGATTTATTTAACAGCAGAGAAAAATGTCACAGTATAATTCCAGTGTTCCCATGACAACCACCATCCATTCATCGCTAAATTAGCGAGTTAGGTTATATTTAGCACACAGGCTCTGTTATATTGTCCTCTAATCTCAGACCTGATTGGTCCATACACATGTAGCCCTGTTCCTGAATCAGATTCAAACTGAATCTCTCTCTCTCTCTCTCTCTCTCTCTCTCTCTCTCTCTCTGTGTAGAAAACAGACAACTGTTAGTTAGTCAGTTAATGAGTTAATGAGTGTAGTTATTAATGTGGTTGTGAATGTTCAGGTATGGACGTGCCGGATCAGCCACAGGCTAAGATGTACCCTCAGGATCCGGTGTTGGAGGTGGGTGGAAATGTGACGGTGTGCTGCATCACGCCGGAGGGCATGGCCTTTGGCAGTTTAGGATACGGGAAACAGAAGGTACCGGTGACCAGGCTGAGCCGCAGGAGCTACAGCACCACCATCACCAACCTGCACAAGTCCTCCTACACCGGCACCAACGTCCCCTGTTTCTTCAACGACTCCTCCATTCTCACTGGGACCGTGCTCTTCATCGGCTGTGAGTCTCACTGTCCACCTGTCTCTCTCACTGTCTGTCGCTCTGACACCTCCATCCTCACTGGCACCATGCTCTTCGGCAGCTGTGAGTCTCACTGACTGACCGTCTCACTGCGTGTGTGTGTGTTTAGATCCCCCAGGTGATGAGGGTCTGCAGTGTGAGACGCGGGATCTGCAAACAGCAGAGTGTCGCTGGAGCAAAGGAAGAGACACGGGCTTACAGAAACGTGATTTACTCACAAAGTACACACTGAACCACAGGTACACACACACACACACACGCACGCGTGCACACACAACAATAGATGTATACACAAACAATGTGTGTGTGTGTGTGTGTGTGTGTGTGTGTGTGTGTGTGTGTGTGTGTGTTAGAAATTGTACCGAGGATAGAAGAGACACAGGCTTACAGAAATGTGATTTACTCACAAAGTACACACTGAACCACAGGTACACACACACACGCACGCGCGCACGCGCACGCACACAACAATAGATGTATACACAAACAATGTGTGTGTGTGTGTGTGTTAGAAATTGTACCGAGGACAGAAGAGACACAGGCTTACAGAAACATGATTTACTCACAAAGTACACACTGAACCGCAGGTACATGCGCACACACACAGAACAATAGATGTATACACAAACTGTGTGTGTGTGTGTGTGTTAGAAATTGTACTGAGGACAGAAGAGACAGGAAACAGTGTCGTTCTGACCGCTGGGAGAACAGCTGGACTCTGGTGGCCAAGAATCCCCTGGGAATGGTCCAGCTCTCTGACTCCGCCCACATTGAACAGCGCAGTAATCATCAAATAAAATTATGAGTCAATCAAAACATAGGAGCTAATCTGTTCTCCTGTGCTGTGTCTAATCTCCATGTCTGATCTCCCGCAGTACGTCTGTTGGCCCCTGTGAGTGTGATGTCGGACGCTGAGGCGTGGAAGGCCCGTGTTCAGTGGAGCTGGACAGTGGAGGCCTATAAAACTCTGCCCCTGCTGTGCCAGGTGCTGCTGGACAGCGGAGACACTGTGAGTCACCGTTTAATCAGAATTACTCAACATTAACTAACCCAAAGTTAACTAACAGAAAATTAACTCCCCCAATGTAAAGTTACAGCAATAAATAACAACATTAACTAACCCAGTGTGTGTAACCCAGTGTGTGTAACCCAGAATTAACCAACCCACAAAAAACCTGTGTGTAACTACAGCGTAACTACACCGGAGTGGGACTATCCTCCGTGCTGTTGGACAGGCTGAGGCCGGACACTGAGTACTCGTTCTCTATTCGCTGTGCGTCTCTGCAGTATTTCTGGCGCTGGGGAGACGGGAGCGCCCCCTACAGCCTGCACACTAGCATGGACCGTGAGTTACTCCATCATTATTTCTTTAATCTAAATCAGACACTTCACCCACTTTTTCATCCTCATATACATTACAGACAGTAAACATTTCTGTTTCCATGGTAACAGATAATACTGAGGTGATGGGTGGGTGTGGCTTTAGGATTGTCAATAGTGTAGTATTTTAATAGGATTTCCAAAATAATGTGTGTGTGTGTGTGTGTGTGTGTGTTTCAGGACCTAACGCTCCAGACATGTGGGTGTGGAGGACCAGTGAAAAAACAGGACAGGTCATATGGAAGGTGTGTGTGTATATATACACACACACACACAGGGCATGTCTGTGATAAATAATTTTTGTCTGTCTCTCAGCCTCTCTCACCCAGGGACAGTCACGGTGCTCTGACAGCCTATGAGGTGTCTCAAAGAGACGGCGAAGAAGGCCGGTGGACAACTGTCTCTCTCCCCCCGAGTGTATCCAGCACTCCCGTTAGCCTTAGTAACAGCAGTGATGTCATGGTTGCCGTGGCAGCGCGGAACCTGGTTGGTCTCTCTCAGCGTAGCACAGTCACCGTCCCCCAGTACACTGCAGGTGTGGACGTGTTTATTTAATTTAATTAACACAGGGCTTGTCATTAACATTTAAACCCACTTGCCCTGGGGGGAAAGTGGGGGTTAATTTCCACTTGCCCACTATTTTGCAAGTACTTTATTTATTTATTTGGAAAACCATAGAATAGTTGTGAATTGCAACATCAAAAAATGAAGCTCACACATTGAGTTGAAGTCTGGTTATTGATTAAGTTTATTATTAAATTTGGTTATTGGTAACCTTTTACTTGTAACGGACAATTTTATCCAAAATAGTTTTTCCTGCCTTAGTCGATTTATTTCCATTTCACATGCACGCAGCTGTTGAAATGTTCAGTGTGTTTGTGTAGAACTCTCTCAGACTGTAGGTTCATTACTCCATAATGTAGAAATCATAAAATGGAAATCTATAACAAAGTTTGTATGAAGAAAACAATAGGGTGCCAAGACTTTTGAACAGTACTGTGTTTGAGAATATTTCATTTTTCTTTGTCATCCACCTCTAGGTTTAAAAAAAAAAAAAAAACCACACCCCGCACTGCATCATGACAGACAGGATAATGTTTGAGTTTAAAATTTAGTGTGTAAATTGTGGTTGTTTTTATATAGACCTGGCAACCTGCAACTGAATCAGTGCCGCCAGTCTGTCATGATGCAGCGTGGGGTTTTTGGGTTTTTCTTTTTTTTTTTTTTTTTAAATAAACCTAGAGCTGGATATATATAAATAAAAATCTCCTTCTCACCCCCGGGGGTGGGGGGGGGGGGTGGTATCCATGTCATCCTCAAGCTCGGGTCCTCTACCAGAGGCCTGGGAGTTTGAGGGTTCTGCGCAGTATCTTCGATGTTCCTAGGACTGCGCTCTTCTGGACTGAGGCTTCAGATGTTGTTCCTGGGATTTGCTGGAGCCACTCTCCCAGTTTGGGGGTTACTGCCCCAAGTGCCCCCACTACCACAGGGACCACGCAACCCTTGACCTTCCACATCCGTTCCAGCTGCTCTTTCAACCCTTGATACTTCTCAAGTTTCTCATGTTCCTTCTTCCTGATGTTGGCGTCAGCTGGGATCGCCACATCTATCACCACCACCCTCTTCTGCTCTTTGTCCACCACCACTATGTCCGGTTGGTTAGCCAGGATCTGTTTGTCAGTCTGGAAGCTGAAGTCCCACAGAACCTTGGCCCTGTTGTTCTCAGCCACCTTCTGTGGTATGGCCCATTGGGACTTGGGTATTTCTATTCCATACTGGTTGCAGATGTTCCTGTATACTATCCCAGCCACTTGGTTGTGCCTCTCCATGTACGCTGATCCAGCTAGCATCTTACACCCTGCTACTATGTGCTGGACTGTTTCAGGGGCTTCTTTGCACAGTCTGCATCTTGGGTCTGATCTACTCTGGTAGATCCTGGCCTCTATGGCTCTTGTGCTTATGGCCTGTTCTTGTGCTGCCATGATTAGTGCCTCTGTGCTGTCTGTCAGTCCTGCATTATCCAGCCACTGGTAGGATTTCTTGATATCAGCCACTTCCTCTATCTGACGGTGGTACATGCCATGTAGGGGTTTGTCTCTCCAGGTTGTCTGTTCCTCCTCCTCCTCTGCACTCTCATCAGGGTTCTGCTGCCTGAGACATTCACTTAGCAGTTCATCCTTTGGGGCCATCTTTCTGATGGATTTTCGATGTTTCATCCTGGACCGTGGTCTTGACGCTCACTAGCCCTCGGCCTCCCTCTTTCCGCTTAGTGTATAGTCTCCGGGTGCTGGACTTGGGGTGGAACCCTCCATGCATGGTGAGGAGCTTTCTAGTCTTGATATCTGTGGCTTCTATCTCCTCCTTTGGCCAGTTTATGATACCAGCGGGGTATCTGATGACTGGTAGTGCGTACATGTTGATGGCTCGGACCTTGTTTTTACCATTCAGCTGACTTTTCAGGACCTGCCTTACTCTCTGGAGGTATTTGGCTGTGGTTGACTTCCTTGTGGCCTCTTCATGGTTTCCATTAGCCTGTGGGATGCCAAGGTACTTGTAGCTGTCTTGGATATCACCTATGTTGCCCTCTGGTAGGTCAATCCCTTCAGTCCGGATCATCTTGCCTCTCTTTGAGACCATCCGGCCACACTTGTCCAATCCGAATGACATCCCTATGTCATCGCTGTAGATCCGGGTGGTGTGGATCAGCGAGTCTATTTCTCGCTCATTCCTGGCATACAGCTTGATGTCATCCATGTAGAGCAGGTGGCTGATTGTTGCCCCACTACGGAATCGGTACCCGTAGCCGCTCTTCGTGATGATCTGACTGAGGGGGTTCAGGCCTATGCAGAACAGCAGTGGCGATAGCGCATCTCCTTGGTATACGCCGCACTTGATGTTGACTTGGGCAATGGGTTTTGAGTTGGCCTCTAGGGTTGTCTTCCACATTTCCATTGAGTTCTGTATGAAGGTCCTTAGGTTCCTGTTGATCTTATACAGTTCCAGACATTCCAGTATCCATGTGTGTGGCATTGAGTCGTAGGCTTTCTTGTAGTCAATCCAGGCAGTGCACAGGTTGGTCTGTCTCTTCTTACAGTCTCGGGCGACTGTTCTATCGACCAGTAGCTGGTGCTTGGCTCCTCTGGTGTTACTGCCAATTCCTTTCTGTGCCTCACTCATGTATTGAGCCACATGCTTACTCATTTTTGCCGCAATGATGCCTGACAGGTTGTGCAGAGACAGGTAATTGGCCGGTAGTTGGATGGGATGGGTCCCTTCTGGGGGTCCTTCATGATTAGGACTGTCCTGCCTTGGGTTAGCCATTCTGGGTGGGTTCCATCCCTCAGCAGCTGGTTCATCTGTGCTGCTAGGCGTTCATGGAGTGCAGTTAGCTTCTTCAGCCAGTACGTATGGATCATATCGGGGCCTGGTGCTGTCCAGCTCTTCATCTTTGACACTCTTTCTTGGACGTCTGCCATTGAGATGGTTACTGGTTCTTGTTCTGGGAGGTTGCTGTGGTCAGCTCTTAGGTCCACTAACCATTGGGCATCGGTGTTGTGTGATGCCTTTCTTTCTTTCCCATATGTCTTTCCAGTATTTTTCCACCTCAGCTCTTGGTGGGTCTGACCGGTTGTTGTTCCCCTGCCATTGAGAGTACACCTTGGCTGGTTCAGTGGAGAACAGCTTGTTTATTCTCCTGGCCTCTCCTTCCTTGGTGTATCTCCTCAACCGGGTGGCCAGAGCTGTTAGTCGCTGTTTGGCAGTTTCGAGTGCCTCTGGTATGGAGAGTGAGTTGTACTTCCTGGGTGCCCCTTTATTCACCATGTTCCCTTTCTGTAGTTCAGCTAGCTGGCTAACTTCTCTCCGTACTGCCTTTATCTTGGCCTCTAATCGTCTCTTCCATGGTGGATACTGTTTGTTATGTCCCGAGCCCACCTTGTGTCCAAGCATCTCCATGATTACTGTTGCTGTACTGTGTATCAGCTTGTTGGTCTCAGTGATGGTTCTTGTGGAGATTGTCTTCAGAGCAGCATTCACATCTACTAGATCTTGTTCCAGTAGCCCATTTCTCATCAGTTTGCCCTGGTTCCCTAGCAACTGACGCAGACCTTGTTGACCCGGGCGACGTCTGAGCCGGTATGACTCTATCAGTTATGTTTTCACTCATTCCTGAGGTAGGCTGATATATCATGAGGGGTTTTGCCTAAGGACCCTTACTGGATGATGTTTTGCCCCGACCGGGATTCGAACCCCGATCTCCTGCGTCGTAGTCAGTGAGCATTACCACTGTACTATCCAGCTGATATTAAGAGCTGAGACTATCCAGCTGAGACTATGAAATAACATCTGGAACATATCTGGAATTATGTCTCATCTCATCTCATGAAAAAAATATATATTTATTTATTTATTTATTTTGCCCAAGACTACGTTCCTCCGATAGCAGAAACAAAGCTCCGGCTCTCTCTGCTCTTAATCTGTTCTGTTCTTTCAGGATTTATCGTACATGTCACTCCTTGTTGAGGTTGTTTTTTTTTTTTTTTTTAAATTATTATTTATTTATTTTTATGCCCGAGTTGTTTGAAACCAGTCTGGGTTTTCTGTGTCGAATAAGGAAGCGGCTTCACCTGTAAGGAACTCAAACCCTTTCATGAAGGCGCGAACTCGAATGCGAGCAGAAAGAAATAAAACGAGATTCTTAAGCAAACTCTTCCATCCTCACTTCCGGCTTTCTGTTTTTGTAAAATGCGTTTTAAATACAATCGTGGATTTCTCTGGTGTTTTCAGGCTGAGCTCCTCTCATGTTCTTTAACCGCTCGTTTCCTCGTTGTTCTTGTAGCATTTATTTCTATTTGTTAACATGTTTTCTTGATAGCGGGGAGACGGTGATGCCTTTTATCTATTTCTCTGTTTGAACAAACAAAAACGGCGCAAAAATGAACCATATTGAAGGCAGATTAAGCTGCTTCGATGAAAGACGGTGTCTGTCTGACCCCCGCTGTAATTATCATGTGATGTGTGACGTCATGCACAAGGGGTCTATAAACAGTAGGCGTACCGTACTACACCAGCAGGGGGGGATATAAAATAACTTGCAGAGCAGTAAATGAAACCGAGACTAAGAAAACAGCCAAGACATAATGGCAGATCCGTAGTGAGGGACGCTTTTAGGAACTGAAATAAAAGATCAAAAAGCCTCATTTTTGTGGCGCTAGTTGGTAACATATGCTCATTCCATCTTGCCCGGTCGGGCGTGTTGAGGACATATCCTGCTTACCCGCATGCATGTTTCACTTGCCCCGGGCAGTCGGGCAGTGCTTAATGTCGAGCGCTGTAACACAAGTGCACTAACACCGAGGGCACTCTTATGGAATAATAAAATTAAACAATAAGGAGAAGAGTAATATGAGCCTTTAACCCATGACAAATTTCTGTCATCATGTGATGGAAAATAATGTTTTTTAATCTTGATGGCAATAATAATAATAAACAACACTGAGTGTCTTAAGACTGCAGGCTGAACACGCCACCACTTCTGTGTTTGCAGATCAAACTTGGATGTAAAAGTGTGTGTGTGTGTGTGTGTGTGTGTGTGTGTGTGTGTGTGTGTGTGTGTGATTTATCCTCACTTCCTGCAGACTCGGAGTTGTCTGTATCTGAGCTGCTGGGAAATGGACAAGGTTTAACTGTTTCCTGGAACAGCGATCACAACTCCACACAAGGATACATGGTGGAGTGGGTGCCCACCTGTTGCTCCGCCTCCTCCACTTGCTCTGTCCAATGGGAGAGAGTTTCACCCTCCAACAGCAGCACTGTCATCCAATCAGGTGAGGGGGCATCTCCTACACTTCAGGGAAAAGTTTCTAAATATAACTAATCTGATGAGTGTTCAGCTAACTGATGTGTGTGTGTGTGTGTGTGTGTGTGTGTGTGTGTGTGTGTGTGTAGGATCTCTGGACCCTGGAGTGCAGTACACAATCTCCATTTTCACTTTGCTTCCTGAAGCGTCTGTCCTGCTGCAGAGACATTACGGATATGGACAGACACAGGGTAGGGGCCCCACCTAGGCACATTCTGCTGTGGGGGAAGTGATGAGGGTGTGTTTTCCTCAAAGCAGTGCTAATAGGGTTGCAACATGCAGAACCTGTCGTTCAAGAATATCAGATGCAAAAGCAACAACTTCAGAAGTGTTCAGTATTAAAAGTTGCACAAAGTAAATCCCAAGGTGAAGCCACTGGAGTCCTGAGGTGGACACGCCCCTTTCTTGAAAACCTTCTGCACTTCATCTCACTTGGAACCGAAGTGAAATATTCCACTTTCATAGTTATGGGTCTCTCAAATAGCCAGATATTTCCATTGAGTTATGAAGTTTGTCTAGAAAGTGATTGTCATGACCTGGCTCGAGCCATGACAAAAAGCAAGGACGCAGTATTAAGGCCAAAATAACAGATAACGTATTCTAACAAAATAACACCCATATAGACAAACGAAACAAAAAGCGATGGAGAGTGAGCGTCAGTAAAGTCAGTAGCCTGAGGTGCGTGCGTGGATGAGTGGACAATATGATGTGGTGCGCTACATGGGACAAAACCGACGCGCGGTGATGGGAGAGAAGAAAGCTCCACTGGGATGAGGGGGAATCAGATTTAAAGGCGTGGAGACGCCGGGCCCGGGTGTCTCCAATTCTGCCGACGGGCTGCGGCCACGCCTACTGAAATGACGCAGACGCAGACAGGCCAGCAGACCATCACAGTGATGAACACCGGTTTTATAAAACCTGCATGATGTGTGTGTGTGTGTGTGTAACCTTACAGCGTATAATAATTATTACTCTGGCTTTAATATTGGTAAAGAGCACAGTAGGACACACTTTAGTCCAGAACACTTTATGATTGTAGTATAGTTTGTGACATTGTTGTTAATACAGTGTTTTACACACACACACACACACACTGTTCCCTATACAAGCCACATAAATACCATTATTCCAGCGTTAACTGTGTGTGTGTGTGTGTGTGTGTGTGTGTGCGTGCGCAGTTCCTTCTGTGTCTGTGGGAGTGCTGTCTGCTGTCCAGTCCGGCTCAGACGTTGTTCTCTCCTGGACTCCTGTTCCTGTGTGTGAGCGAAAAGGTTTCGTGCTCGGACACACTGTTTATCTGGCTGATGCCTCCAACCTCAGCCTCATAGGTGACCCCACACACACACACACACACACACAAATATATACACACTGCAAATTTACAACAACTTGCCTTTCCTCTTACTATTACAGCTTTTGTAAGGTTAAACATACAGTGATGCTTTTAACTGATGTAAATTAACAACTGTTCACTTAAAGCCTAATGAAGGGTGTGTCTGTGTGTGTGTGCAGTTAACCTGACTGATCCTGCATTGAGCTCATACACAGTAAAGAGTCTGCCTCTGGGTTCCTATAAGTTCACAGTGAGGTCGTACACTTCAGCTGGAGAGGGAATGGAGTCCACCATCTCCATCAAAACCGAGTCTGACAGTAAGATCACTTCCCTCCACTTTAAACACACAGCAGTAACTTCTTATACACGGGAGGGTGTGTGGGATGGTGATATCGTGTGTGTGTGTGTGTAGCTGATCTGATGTTGGTGGAGATTCTGGTGACGTTGGGATCGATGTCCCTCTGCCTCCTCATCATCACCGTCTTCTGCTACAAGAAGAGACAATGGTACATTTCTCCTCACATTCATGATGAAGAATCTTCTGAAACTGTAATCACACTAACACACACGCTGTAAAGCATGTTATAAACACATTACTAATCCCAGAGGTAAACCGTGACCTTACTGACCTTCTCTGTGATGTTTCAAATCTTTATTAATAAAGAGATGAGATGAGGTCGAATTGGACGTCAGAAAAAAAAATCAAGTAAATGTGTATTTGGTGTCCAAACTGTGTGCCGTGAGTATCCCGTGGTCACTGTGCACACGTTCAGCGTAACCAAGTGGGAGGAAAGATGGCGACAAAAAATAGTGTGGAAAACAATTCCCAGCATGTTTACTAACACGATGGTGTAAGTGAGGAAACCTCAGCATTTCTCCCTAAACATAACCAGACTTTCCTAAACCCGTACAGTGGCTCTAAACACGGTTTTATACATCAGGATTATCTCTCAAACTCTCCTGACTGACTGGAATCGTTTATAATCAGGTCGGGTTGTGTTAGTGTATATAAATTCTCACACTCGTTCACAACTACAATTAGTCTTCTTACAATCTTACAAAGCTCCGCCCTTTTTAAGATCTGTAGCCGAATCAGTCGTGCTACTGGGTAATGAAGCAAATTCCAAAGTCCCAGCTTCTAAAATCTGAACACGATTAGGGAATTCTGGTGAAGTGAATGTTATTTCAGCAATGCAGACAGTGTGGAATTTGTTTCTATGGTAACCAGGGCAGGAATTTCACGAGGGCCATGGCCGCCCTCTCAGTTTGGCCTTGTGCCCTTGGAAAAAATGTCTGCCGTAAGGCCACAGTGGCCCTGATGCCTTGCGGTTTTGAAGTCTGCCTCGTGACTGCCAATAGGCTTTAACATCACCTGCGTCTATAGAGAAAAAATGCGTCTTTTGATGACATTCTGGATTCTTACTGGGCAACTCATCAGTGGTGGCTCGGACTCGAGCCTGGCATGAACCGCTCCGACGCGCTATAATGACACCAATCTATCACCAGCCAATCAGGAGACTTAATCAAACGCGTCCCCCGCTCACCAATCTATCACCAGCCAATCAGGAGACTTAAACACATCCCCCGCCCACCAATCTATCACCAGCCAATCAGGAGACTTAATCAAACGCGTCCCCCGCTCACCAATCTATCACCAGCCAATCAGGAGACTTGATCAAACGCGTCCCCCGCTCACCAATCTATCACCAGCCAATCAGACTTAATCAAACACATCCCCCGCCCACCAATCTATCACCAGCCAATCAGGAGACTTAAACACATCCCCCGCCCACCAATCTATCACCAGCCAATCAGGAGACTTAATCAAAAGCATCCCCCGCCCACCAATCTATCACCAGCCAACCAGGAGACTTAATCAAACGCATCCCCTGCCCGCCAATCTATCACCCGCCAACCAGGAGACTTAATCAAACACATCCCCCGCCCACCAATCTATCACCAGCCAATCAGGAGACTTAATCAAAAGCATCCCCCGCCCACCAATCTATCACCAGCCAACCAGGAGACTTAATCAAACGCATCCCCCGCCCACCAATCTATCACCAGCCAATCAGGAGACTTAATCAAACGCATCCCCCGCCCACCAATCTATCACCAGCCAACCAGGAGACTTAATCAAACGCATCCCCCGCCCGCCAATCTATCACCAGCCAATCAGGAGACTTAATCAAACACATCCCCCGCCCGCCAATCAGAAGACTTAATCAAACACATCCCCCGCCCACCAATCTATCACCAGCCAATCAGGAGACTTAATCAAACACATCCCCCGCCCGCCAATCAGAAGACTTAATCAAACACATCCCCCGCCCACCAATCTATCACCAGCCAATCAGGAGACTTAATCAAACACATCCCCCGCCCGCCAATCAGAAGACTTAATCAAACACATCCCCCGCCCACCAATCTATCACCAGCCAATCAGGAGACTTAATCAAACACATCCCCCGCCCACTCGTGTCCGCGTCTGAGACGTTGAATTTCCACAGAAGGAGGGAAGAAGTTGACTGAGGTAAGACTGTGTGATAAATTAACGAACGAATAAGAGAGGAGTTTCAACATACAGGGCTTAAGTTTGTTAGCGTTAAATAAGCATTGCTTGTACAGTAACGTTATGTCGTTACAACGCTGACCCACTTTTAACGTGCCGAGTACCGACTGTAGCCGCTAACAAATGATAATTAGCTTGCTGTCAAGTTTTCCTTTGTCGAGCTTTAAGCGTGAGGTCATGGATGCTCCTACTGCTTGTTCCTGCTGTAATATGATGCGTGATGTGTGCTGGTGTCTGTTCATAGCCACTTTTTTAATCTATGCAGTTAGCGTTGTTTTGTTACTAGTATTGTAAGTTTCTTTTTGCTGTTTAACCGAAGTGTAACTGCTGCCATCTTGGCGAGATCACCATCGCAAGAGATTTTATCTCATTGTTTTAGGCGTCATTACAACATTAACATTTATTTATTTACCCCCCAGTAATAATTATGCTAAAAATATAAAAATGAGTAACCCACTGACTGTCTCATATACTCTTCATATACTCACACTGTTTAAGTAATGCAGTAAAACTCATCTTTAAAAGTGGAATTTACTCAAACTGTTTGCGTTGAATGAACTTTGGTGTTAACAGTGTAATAGTGTTGCAGTGTTCCGCAAATTTGCAATTTAATATTTCAGATCTTGAGACATGAAAGTGCTATTTTAAAAAATAAAAGGTCAGAAATGTTTTCTTTGTCGTCTATTTAGTTCATTTTATTTCCTCAATAATTGTCCTTGATTGAGAAATGGGTCTGGGCTCTTATGGGTTAATCAGTAGCCTGCATGCGAGTATGTGTTCCATTTACAGTCAAACATTCTGATGGACTCCAGGCTCAATGCTGATGAATCAAAAATCTGCGTAGTAGTACAGTCTGAAGATGCTCTCGCACATTCGGGGTCAACTGAACAAAAATGACGGGAGGATATAGGTTTAATAAGTTTTACAGTTTTTGAAGTGAGTGATGGATCGATAAGTTTAGATGTGTTGAATATTTTCTTATCTTCAGACAGAATAGTGTAGGAGACGTTTCTTTACCTGCTTGATAGTTTCGACTGAGACTCCAATCTTCCTCAGAAGAGTCATTAGTCCTTAAATTAAATTCATTATAGACGTGAACTTAAAATCATTGTTTTATTTTATGGCCTGGGTGCCCTGGCTTTTGGCCTTCGTGCCCTCAAAAAATTGACAGCACAAAAGGCCAAGTGGCCCCGCCCCTAAAACAACGAAATTCCAGGCCTGATGGTAACAGTCAATATCTCCAGTTAATGTGTATAAAATTAGAAAGATTGAACCCTAGTGCGTTCTCAGACACACACGCCTCTTTTTTTTATATACACACACACACACACACACACTGATGATCATGTTTATTGTATAATTTGTTGTTGCACTGTTTGGACTTGTGTGTGTTAATATGTTGTCAATATGCTGTTTATTAATGTTCAGGGTGAAGAAAGCGTTCTATCCTGAGATTCCTGGCCCTAAACTCACCGGGAATTGGTCAGCTCCACCGGTAAATTTTCACTCGCTCGCTCACACACACACACACACACACACACACACACACACACACACACACACACACTTTGCCTCTTGTCTGAAGTCTTAATGTGTAACTGAGAAAGTTAATTATTTACCTAGCGTGCTGTTTATACAGACCGTGAGAGCGGGAATGAATCCGAACCCTCAGAAACATCCACATTTCCCTCACATGCTGATTAAAGTGAGACCCTACGCAAGTTAACATTAACATCTGGCACAACCAACTCCGTTTCCTGTCTACAGAGAAATCTAAACTTACTTTTCGCACGTTATGAACTCGGAGTTGCTGGGACAGAATAACGTTCAGATCTTCAAATGACCCGCGACTGACTTTCCACATTTGATGATAAAGCATTATGCTTGCTGATTGCATCGATCAGCTGTGAACCAAAATTTAATCTTTAATAAAGTTCCACAGCACGATGAGGTAATAACACTTATTTACCGTTTTTGCTCCTTTTGTTTTTATGGAATAGCCCAAATCCATCTTGGTTAGCAATGTGGTGTAAGTTAGCTCCGTAGTGAAAAGGTAATGTTCACAGTGTGATTTTAAAACATGGCCCTTTGTGTAATTTTTCACATGTAAAGTTAAACCAGTTTGATACTTTTAATGGAGTGGTTTTTGATATTTTGCACTTTTTTAAATAATAAGACTTTGAGCGTAATGAAAATGTTCTGCTTTAATAAAAGGGTGAGAACGAGCCGGGTGTTTAGCACATTGTGTGCTGATTACATTTCTTTCTGTTCAAGGCACTTCCTGCATTTTGTTAATTTTAATCTGGAATGGTTTGCTAGCATTGTGTAGCTAGGCTAGCACATGAGACCAGACAGCAAACTTGTGACGGGTTTGTATTTGATCGGTCCTGTTTGTTTCTGTGCTTTAAAAAAACCCCATAAATGATTTTATTGTTTGTTTGTTTGTTTGTTTGTTAAATGGGTTTAGCGTGAGGATTATAATTATTGTGTGTTTATGTGAACAGGGTCCTCTGGACTTGAAGCCCCCCACACACAGCCTGGTGCACATCGTGGAGAGTCCGGATAAGGAAGGCGTTGTCACGGTGCCGGGCGGACAGGCAGAGGGGAACCATGACGACGAGAACGATGATCAGAACGTCGAAATGGACACGGACTCGGACGAACCCGGCGTGCTGCGCTACTACAACCAGCTGGTGAGTGACACCTCCGACTGTTCCACGAGCTCCATGGATTCAGCGCAGACACAGGTGACCTACACAGGAATCCAAAGCCCCTCCTACCGGCCCCAGAACCAGCCTGAGGCGGTGTTTGAGGCGGAGTCCCAGGAGGAGAGCCCTAGCATGGGCTACAAGCCGCAGTGCTCGTGGAGGCCCGGTTCTCCGGAAAACGAAAACTTCTGCGGCTCGCTGGGAAGCCCCACCTCGGTGACGTCATCACAGTTCCTCATCCCAGAATCCTCGGAGGAACATCCAGAGTCCTCAGGAAGCTGGTTCCAAAACCTGCTCTCTGGCAAATTCTAGTTAGCATTAGCATTTAGCTTTAACGGTCAGACATCACTACTACTCATTAAAGGCATTATGGGATGGATTTCTCGGGTCCTTCTTAACTCCTGTTTCTTTCTGTCCAGGACATTTAGAATTGAGGACATTTCAGTGTCTCCTCACTCACCCTGCATTCCATTTCAGAAGAAGCTGCTGAAGTAGGGCGTGTGCTCGGATTGGGCAGCGAGAGATGAGTTCTGTCCATTCGCAGGGCAGCGTAAAGCCCACCGTTTCCCCCTAATGATGGACAGAGTTCTGAAGATTTATTAACTTTGACCTTGTGATTTAAAAGGTTTTCTTATTGTAAATCATTTTACTGGAGTTAAAACACTACTGCAGAGGCTAGTGATGAACATTTCAGCTTTAAAGGAGCAGTTCATCCAAAAACTAAATGTACACAATGTTCCTGTCGACCACCTGGCTAACCAGCTAATATAACTAACAGCTAACGGCCGCCGGGTTAGCGTCAGGTGTCTCCCTGGGCGTGTGACATTATTGGTTGAACTATAAACGTGTATATAAATGTGTCCTATAGAGGGCGCTGTGCTGAACCATGTAGCTGTTCTACCAAGTATTGTGTTTGTTATCCATCAGGCCTTTTGAAGTCCTTTGATGTTTGATGGACAGGTCACACTCGCTCTGGTATAAGCTCACTGATGTTATGGCATTATTTGTAAACTGAACAAAAACGTGAGGGCGGGGCTAACAGAGGAACCAGTCAGGTCGCTGTACACCTGATTGATCGCCTGTGTAACGCTGCAGTGATTTAGATTTGTGTGTGTATATATTTCCCAAGTGCTCTGACTTTATTGCCTTAAAGTATTCACAGATTATTAGCTTTCGCTTTGCTTTTACCCGAGACCAGACACCGAATGATGTTTGTTTACGCGTTTTAAGATTCTCTGCTTCTGAGGATTTTTAAGAATATATTTCAAAACATCTTTAAGATTGCATCTGCTTAAAATGCATTTAAAGAAACTGTTTAGTGAAATCTAAAATGTCCACAATGTTCTCGTAGGCGATTAACTGAGGCGTGCTCTTTATTCAGCGCTGGACTTATGAAGCTAATGTAGCGAAGTGTCAAAAGTCACCCAGAATCCTTCCCTCTACTCTCATGAAACCACGCCCTCTAGAGCCTGTTCACAGGCCACGCCTCCTAGGCCCTGCCTGGAGGCCTCATCCTCTTGGCCCCACCCCCTAGGTCCTGTCCCATTGGCCAAACCTACTAGGCTCCATCCTGATACTTGACCCTCTTTGCCCAGCCCCTTAAATTCTGGTTCTATAGGTCCCACTAGGGATCGACCGATATGTTTTTTTTTTTTTTTTTTTTCAGGGCCGATACCGATTATTATGGAATTGGGATGCCGATAACCGATATGTGCAACCGATAAATGTAAACATTATAATTCACATGAAATTAAACATAGCATACACTGACACAGACCTTCATAAACATGAAATGTATGTTTAATTGTAAAATTGAACATGAAATTTTGTGCAGGGAGATGCCAGCAGCATTTGTACAATAAAGTCAAACATTAGTTAGAATAAAATGAGAAATAAAATAATAATAAAATAAATATTCACCAGTAAAAAAATAAATCACTCCCTACTATATTACAGCTCACCATTTTCAGTGGAAAATAAATGAAAATGCACTCTGGATTCTTTTACACTAAGAACTAAGTAAGACTTACCAACTTCAAGTAGTTTTTAAATAACAAATCAAGTGTCGGGAGCTGCCTGCAGCATTTTTTAAAAAGTAAAATCAAACATAGTCGGCTATCGCTCCCTATTATGTAACAACTTAACAAGTAACCATCTACGGCTCTGCTCCTTTAAGGGTATATCACTTTCCGAATCAGAAGCGCTAGCGAGGAGAATCACTTGCGCAAGAATTATAAATACCAGTGGAGTACATTACAGCGCAATGTGAAGTAGCATAAGAACATTTAAGTCAAGAGTTTAATTGATGTATTTCGTTCATTAGCGTTTATCCAAGCAAGTGTGCATCCACGACACAATTAATTACTGAGCCCACAACAAGCGTCCTGACAAACTCCCTACAGTATTACACAGCCTACTAGCACCATATCACACCTGGCGTGTTTAACTGTTCAAATAGCGCTTTATAAAGTTACCGAACATATACAAGTGCAATGCGCTTTCTGAGCACGAGTCACGTCATGAAGTTTACTCATCACCATAACAAATAGCCAGTAGGCTTGCGCTAGCCTACAGAACACAAACACTGTTTTATTTCGTCTTCCCTTGACCACCTCTCTGTATGGCTGTCATTCTACTGTTCGAGTAGAACTACTGACACATTCACAACGTTTCCAGACGGGGATTTAAAAATGACTGCAGCCTGCGTTATGCTGGGGACTGCTTACTATGGACAACATTACATGGAGTTTCAGCGAGACTAGTTGGTTGCAGGCTAATTCAAGTGCTTCCTTCCGTAAGCTAAGTTTGCCTGGCTACACAGATGCAAATGGACAATTTTAACGAGTAGTAGATGAAGAACGTAAACATATAACGATGTTGTGCTTTTGCAACTTGTGCGTTTGTGACTTATTGCGGCAAAAGCAGCGTGTCCTTACCTTGAAGTGGGATCTGCTTCTGCCCGAGTGCCCGTACGGCCGCCTTGAAACAGTTCACAGTGTTTAGCTACGCGTGTTGATTGGCTATATCTCTTGTGCCGCTTCTGCCCGAGTGCCCGTATGGCCGCCTTGAAACAGTTCACAACAAATCAGATGTTGTGGTGGGCGGGACCGTGTTCTTGAACTCAGAGAGGCGAGTGCAGGAAAGGACGTGCAGTGACAGTCGCGTTAGGAACGAAATGGCTGCAAAAAGGCATGTTATTGGCATATCGGTGGAAATTATGGCCGATACCGATAACCCTAAAAATGCAGAATATCGGCCCGATATATCAGCCAGGCCAATTATCGGTCGACCCCTAGGTCCCACCTCCTAGAACTCATCTTTAAAATTCATTCTCATGGCCCTGTTGCTTATGTCCTGTCCTCTAGACCACACCTCCTAGGCCCCTCCCTTAAATCATAGTTCATAGGTCACACCTTCTAGGCCCAGCCCCTAGACTTAACCCCACTCCTGTCCTTTAGGCCACACCCCTGAGGTTTCACCTCTAAAAGCCAGATTGTAGCACTAGCTGTTTATTAAATAATGATGATTACTAATGAGTGATGTAATAATTATGTGGCATAATGATGTCACACGTTGTTTATAGAAAGGATTCTGGGAAACTAAAATAGACCTCATTAGCACCAACAGCCTCCTTAGTGACCTTGGCCTTGTAGCTGCAGTATAAAAGGAGACATGTTCTATCTGATTGATTCACTTTGTACTGAAGCTGTTTAGTGTGTGTGTGTGTGTGGGGGGGGGGGGGGGTTAGCTGTCACTACTGAGCAGCTGAGAAACACTATTAACACAAACCCATCATCTCATGTGACGGTCGGTCGGTCGGTCTGCCTGACTGTCCTCGGTGAGTGGGCGTGTGCTGATGATCCCTCGCACCGTATCTCAGGTGGGTTTCAGAATCACAGTAATGGAGCAGGAGGGTGCCTGGGTAGGGCGCGAGTGAGGCCGGAGGTGAAGTCTGTCCCATGCAGAAGGCAGCTTAATGACGGGTGGGTCATGGGGACGCGTGAATTATTTTAATTTCACCTTATTTTTTAAAGAGTTGATGAAGAAAAGCCAAACCCACAATTCTTTTGGGTATGATAGAGGGAGAACCAGAACTGCCATCTCCTCACCAACACTCATCTCCTGACATTGTCGTCATGGTTACATTCATCTTTCACATGTTAACACAGCCCCTTGAAGTCAGTTCTTTCACCAGGTACCTGGTTGCGTTCGCGTTCTTCTGGTTGTGTCTGATGCTGGTCTTCCACCAAACGACTCTTGGAGAGGTTTCAGTGTCACAGACGAGCGTCCAGCGTCACAGTAGAATCAGAGTTCTGCTCGACTTGTGGTGGGCTCCCGTCATCTCGATTGTTTGGTGCGAGGTGGTCCAGATCGGATCGCTGTCTTAAGTCTCTTTTCCTCGTCTTGACGTTCCTTTAATATCAGCCGTGCTTAGTTTTGGCTCATGGAAACAGTGACCTGATAAGATTCCAGTCTTTTACGAAATGATAGATAATCACTAGAAACGCCGTTTGGTATAAAGTAACTCTGTCGCTAATGACACACCGCCAGAGGGGGTCAGACTTTAGTCTCTGAGAACACTTTTAAAAGTGTACGAGTAACATAAGCTGAAAAATGGGTCCCCTCTGGGTCCGTGTGGCTTATAAATAAGAGTTTTCTGACGCTGTGTCCATACAGTAAATACAGCATATAGATTTACTCTGTGAGGCAGGAGCCACAAAAATGTAGCGTAATCCAAAAATGAGCAATTTAAAAATCACAGAAGTAAAATATACCAAGTGTCTGTACTTTATATTATTCTCCTCTTCCCTCTTACAGTTTTCCAAACTGAACCCTCCGAGCCGAGGCGGACACACACACGCTGTCGCCACGACCCAAACTCTTATTTCCTGGAAATGGCCCGGCACTAGAGCTCAGTGGAACGCACTTTCCCTCTGGAATAAGCATAAACGTGTCTGAAAGCCATTTCTTTAGCCCTTTTATTTCGAACAGTGAACCGAATTGTTTACACTCACCGGCCATTTTAATAGGAACATGTGTGCGCGCAGTGTGCGATCGTTACACTTTTACAGCACGATGACGTAGTGGCTCGCGCCTCTATATGAGGCAGTAGACACAAAAATGAGTGAGGGATTGTAAGTAAACAAATAAACGAGTGATGTGTAACGAGAGCATAAACGTGTAGCTATAGCATCGTTATAGTATCATAAACCATGATAAAAAGATTGGCAATTACCACGATAAACATCAGCACATGCCTACTGTGTGTGTGTTTAGTTACTGAAGCTCTAAATACTACTGTGATATTTTATAAAGGTTATGAGTTTTATTAAGGTTACTGATTAGTTTATTAATGACCGATGCAGCACTTTGACTGTAAGCTGTTTGTGTGGGCGGAGTTAACGTGTCAGTTTTTACAGATTTTGCTGTGAAGCTCATTCAGTGTTTAAGTTACTTAAAATCTGCATTTTTTTTTTTTTTTACTTAATCAGTTAAACAGATTATTTTTTGTTTTGTCTGAAATGTATCTGACCGTGACATGCTGTGTTCCAGTCCTGTGTCTAACCCTTCCCCTTATTCACTTCTGCTTGGTCGAGTCCCCTTGCGTGGACAGACTTTATTTCACTTCATTACTTTAGTGAAGTGTGCGAGATGAGTGTTGGATAACGACCGAGTCGACAACAGTGACTACGTTTACATGCACATCCAAATCGAGCTGCTGTCGGTAATCGAGCTGAAGGTCCCAGCAGGGTGCCAGAGAAATCCAATCCTACATGCACACAAGGAAATCGGGCTATTGTGTGAGGTGCATTGTGCACCCGAGCCACAGGGGGCGCAACACGCCCCATCGTGTTGGTACACTTCCGGTTGTCGTCATGAAGAAGAGCTATTCAAGAGTGTAAACAAAGTTATCAGTTCCGTGTTCTCCATTGCGCGTTTTTCTCCCGCCCATGAATTTTAATATATTCAACTCCTTAAGCTGAATGAGCATGAACTCTGTCTCCTCATTGCTCCAGAAGTGCACGTTTCTGCTTGCCTGTGGCAGTGGGGGCGTGGTCAAGCGCCGGTCTGTGACAGGAGGGCGGAGCCAGGGAAGGTGAGTGGCAGAATCACTACACCTGACGGTAATTAACCTGTGTTTGTGTGTCTTCCCAGTAACCGCGCCCTATTTAAGGAGGCAGAGGGAGAGCTCATCCCGGGACTAGAACACAGCGCGCGTGTGTGTGTTTTTCTCTCAAGAATAAAAGTAGGCTGTTAAACTGAAAAGTCTGACAATAAAAAGCCTATTAGTACCAGAAGCTTTGTCCTGCCGTCCTCTGTGCTCCACCCACACTTCAGAGAGCTCTACATCGCCATTTTCTCTTCTTCGTTTGTTCCTCCTGACCTCTTCTGCTGCTCGCTACTACTGTTGTCATGCCGACCGAGGCTGTTGTGTTTCCTGCTTGTGGTCTCGTCACTTCCGGAAGTAGCTCGACAACTAGCTCGATAGGGTATACATGCACAAAGTAGCTCAGCAGAAATCGCATAAACTAGGTCGTGTAGCTCGATTCCGAGAAATCAAGTTCGGTTCAATTTCAGCCGAATTAAGGTGTATACATGGCATTTTGAACTTCGATTTCAGTCGAGCAACGGCAGAAATTCGATTCTCTCTATGTGCATGTAAACGTAGTGACTGTGGACTACAGAAGCATGTTTAATTACCCAGAATGCACTTCTGCTATCCAACACATTTTTGTTGTTTTAATTTTGTTGACAGATCTTTTTAAATTTTAAACTGAAATGTTAACTTGCATCTCATTTCTGTGTGTTTGCTCCATGTGTGTATAACAGCTGATGGAACTGCACTAATGGCTAATTAACACACTCGCTAGTGAGTGAGACTGTGAGGGAAGCCGAGTGCACTTCACAGCTGGACTCTGTCCACCTGAAACAAGTCCCGCACTCTGATTGGTCACTGCAGGCTTCTGGGTGGTTAGGGGAAGTGGACGAGGGCGCAGTGGGAACCGAACTGGAACCAAAAGAGCAGGAACTGGAAGCTGTTACACAACACGCTCGCGTGTTAGAGAGCTGTATTTTACACTTTGTTTTTATTTTTATTCACACACTAATTAAGCTGATTACATGTAAATATGATTTGGTGTGTGTGAGATTGTTTGTTTGTTTTTAGGGTCTTTTGTAACACACAGTTCTGTTATCAGAGGTCGTGTTCTGATTGGGTGGACGTTCCCTAGGGAGGCAGCATGAGGACACTTGTCTTCCAGCAGTCCTGATATTGGACCGATTTCTAATTTCAGGCAGTCTAGTGCACTACATAGTTTTACCGTTTCAGGACGCAGCCCATATCAGAAATGATCTGATGATCAGAACTGTAGTGCGCTACATGGGAGCGAGGGATTCAGCATAGCAGGACACTAAAACTGTTTGTGACTAAACTCAGCTACAGATATTACTGTTGTGATATGGAAGTGTATAAATATGTAACAGACGTTATAATCCAACACTAACGTGTGTGTGTGTGTGTGTGTGTGTGTGTGCGCGCGCTGAGACGCTAACCCTACAGTATGTATAAGGATCGATGGTAATAAAGAATCTGAATCCAGCTGTGTTTGTGTTTATTTGATTTGCCAACAAACTACTGCAGCAGCGGAGGATGGCTGGGCTTGCAATAATGCTGTAGGTCACAAGTTAAAATTCAGTTCATTATGACAAAATTTGTTTTCTCAGAATAATGAGTTTAATAATTTCATTAACGCAAGAAAACATCAGGCGTATTTCTATTCACCAGAGATCAGGACTCTCCAGCGTGCACAGATGGCGTCTTAACCGCAGCGACTGATTAAAGCTGCAGATGTGAAGGAGCGAACAGGATGAAGGAAGGAAGGCATCAGGCTGCGTTTCAGTCGCTCTAACAGGCAGAAATTCCGCTGTGTCTCTGAGAGAGAACATGCAGATCAGTCCCTGTCCCCTAAGGACAAGACGAGCCTGGCTTCTGTCAACACTGAATTAATGAACAGATAAACAAATCAGGAAATAAACATACAGAACTACATAAAACAAAATTGTTAACAATTTATACTAATCTATAATAATTACTCTTTCATGAGAAAATGAGCTTTATCTCACAATCACAAGATAATTAACTCATGATCTCAAGAAAACAGCATTAAACATTATTGCAAGTGTTCTCAGCTTCCGTAATATACAGATATAAATGTACCATTTAAAATAATTCCTTAATTTAATTGTTAATTA
Source organism: Neoarius graeffei (assembly GCF_027579695.1). Classification (NCBI taxonomy): domain Eukaryota; kingdom Metazoa; phylum Chordata; class Actinopteri; order Siluriformes; family Ariidae; genus Neoarius; species Neoarius graeffei. Next base: position 1,123,394 of record NC_083592.1, on the reverse strand, counting down.
CAAAACAATGTTTTCAGGAATATATCAGGAACTGAAGCGTGAGAATGAATTGTCGCTCCTGAGCCAATCAGAAACGAGGAGTTTCTTCAAGTTTTCCATTTGAGATTTTTTTTAAAAGAAAATAAGAATTATCACAATGAACAAGTTTTAATAAAAATCATTTTTCTTTATTATTTTCATTTGTGTCCAAATTCTGTCTTTTCATATAAAATATTTAAAGGGCAATCTGTTTACGATAAAGTACATAATACATATACTGCCTGGCCAGGAAAAAGGCAGACAGTCTAATATTTTGTTAGACCACTTTTCATTACGACGCAAAATCACTGTAGCATTGTTTCAACAATCTTATACAACGCCATACAGCTACAGGAGAGTCGAACCACTGTCAAGTGTGCCTAGCATCCCAGAGACTCTCAGTAGGGGTTAAGGTCGGGACTCTCATCTCGTCTCATTATCTGTAGCCGCTTTATCCTGTTCTACAGGGTCGTAGGCGAGCTGGATCCTATCCCAGCTGACTACGGGTGAAAGGTGGGGTTCACCCTGGACAAGTCGCCAGGTCATCACAGGGCTGACACATAGACACAGACAACCATTCACACTCACATTCACACCTACGCTCAATTTAGAGTCACCAGTTAACCTAACCTGCATGTCTTTGGACTGTGGGGGAAACCGGAGCACCCGGAGGAAACCCACGCGGACACGGGGAGAACATGCAAACTCCACACAGAAAGGCCCTCGCCGGCCATGGGGCTCGAACCCGGACCTTCTTGCTGTGAGGCGACAGCGCTAACCACTACACCACCGTACTGCCCGGTTGGGACTCTGTGGGAGTTAATTCATGTGTAAATGATTCCTCGCGCTCTCTGAGCCACTCTCTCACTCTCTGAGCCCTAATTTTATTCCATCAGTGGAAAAAAAAACCCACTGATGTGACCCTGCTCATTCAGGACATTCAGGTCGTCAGCTGACTTCATTTTATTAAATGGTATTATTCATTTTTAACAAACAGGATGCAGTATGTAAGAGTCCATAAAGCAACCTCACAATCTAAATCCATAAGTACAGGGGCTCCTCAAGGTTGTGTGAGTTCCCCTGTACTCTTCACCATTTATACGAACGAATGTGTGAGTAAACACTCACACAACTACATTGTTAAATTTTCTGATGACACTGCCATTTTGGGCCTTTTGCATAAAGACCAGGATGCAGCACCATACCACCTAGAAATTAAACAGTTTGCAGACTGGTGTGATGCCCATCACCTGGTTGTCAATGTAAAGAAAACGGAAGAAATGATATTTGACCCCAGAGCAGTTTCTGATTCAAGACCAGTATGCATCCACAACACCCCATCAGTCAGGTCTGCTCCTATAAATACCTGGGTGGACTCATGGACAGCTCACTTACATGGCATGTTCACATTGACAGTCTATGCACTAAACTCCAGCAGAGGATGTATTTTTTAACACTGTATGGTGTTAGTAGCAGGCTTCTGTTTTTATTTTTTCAAATGGTTTTAGAAAGTGTGATACAGTATGGTATGGAAACCTGGTATGGGAATCTGACTGTCCAGTTGAAAGTAAAGTTGGGGCGTCTGGTCAAAACTGCACTTAAAATTGTTGGTCATACAGATCAAGGTTATATGCAATCTCTCTATGAAAAGTCAGTGCTCAGGGAGGCACTGAAGATTTTAGATGACCCCACCCATATATTGCACCAGGAATTCACTCTGCTACCCTCAGGGAGACGTTCTAGAACACCACATTGCAAACTGAACAAATATAAAAACTCTTTTCTACCAACTGCCATAAAAATGCTCAATGACAGATAGCAGCTATGCTATGCAGTACACAGTTTTTTTTTAATGTATAGTTTTATGTTTTTTATGTATAGGTCTATGTTTTTATGTATTCTATGTATTGTCTTAATGTACCGTATGAATGTTGTATGTGTTGCAGTGACTGTTTAAGCCTAACACAAATTTCCCCCCTGGGGACAATAAAGTACACTCTACTCTACTCTACTCTACTCTACTCTACTCTACTCTATTGGCTCATTTGAAATTTCATGACAGCAACACATCTCAAAAAAGTTGGGACAGGGGCAATAAGAGGCTGGAAAAGTTAAAGGTACAAAAAAGGAACAGCTGGAGGACCAAATTGCAACTCATTAGGTCAATTGGCAATAGATCATTAACATGACTGGGTATAAAAAGAGCATCTTGGAGTGGCAGCGGCTCTCAGAAGTAAAGATGGGAAGAGGATCACCAATCCCCCTAATTCTGCGCTGACAAATAGTGGAGCAATATCAGAAAGGAGTTCGACAGTGTAAAATTGCAAAGAGTTTGAACATATCATCATCTACAGTGCATATCATCATCAAAAGATTCAGAGAATCTGGAAGAATCTCTGTGCGTAAGGGTCAAGGCCGGAAAACCATACTGGGTGCCCGTGATCTTCGGGCCCTTAGACGGCACTGCATCACATACAGGCATGCTTCTGTATTGGAAATCACAAAATGGGCTCAGGAATATTTCCAGAGAACATTATCTGTGAACACAATTCACCGTGCCATCCGCCGTTGCCAGCTAAAACTCTATAGTTCAAAGAAGAAGCCGTATCTAAACACGATCCAGAAGCGCAGACGTCTTCTCTGGGCCAAGGCTCATTTAAAATGGACTGTGGCAAAGTGGAAAACTGTTCTGTGGTCAGACGAATCAAAATTTGAAGTTCTTTATGGAAATCAGGGACGCCGTGTCATTCGGACTAAAGAGGAGAAGGACGACCCGAGTTGTTATCAGCGCTCAGTTCAGAAGCCTGCATCTCTGATGGTATGGGGTTGCATTAGTGCGTGTGGCATGGGCAGCTTACACATCTGGAAAGACACCATCAATGCTGAAAGGTATATCCAGGTTCTAGAGCAACATATGCTCCCATCCAGACGACGTCTCTTTCAGGGAAGACCTTGCATTTTCCAACATGACAATGCCAAACCACATACTGCATCAATTACAGCATCATGGCTGCGTAGAAGAAGGGTCCGGGTACTGAACTGGCCAGCCTGCAGTCCAGATCTTTCACCCATAGAAAACATTTGGCGCATCATAAAACGGAAGATACGACAAAAAAGACCTAAGACAGTTGAGCAACTAGAATCCTACATTAGACAAGAATGGGTTAACATTCCTATCCCTAAACTTGAGCAACTTGTCTCCTCAGTCCCCAGACGTTTACAGACTGTTGTAAAGAGAAAAGGGGATGTCTCACAGTGGGAAACATGGCCTTGTCCCAACTTTTTTGAGATGTGTTGTTGTCATGAAATTTAAAAATCACCTAATTTTTCTCTTTAAATGATACATTTTCTCAGTTTAAACATTTGATATGTCATCTATGTTCTATTCTGAATAAAATATGGAATTTTGAAACTTCCACATCATTGCATTCCGTTTTTATTTACAGTTTGTACTTTGTCCCAACTTTTTTGGAATCGGGGTTGTACTTTAATGTCAGTGTCTGTGGATATTAATGTCAGTTAATTCTCCGTTGATGTCCAGTCGGTTAAATTTCCCTCAGGAATCAGGATGCTAAGCTAACACTCGGAGGCTGCGCTTCACGCGCTTTGTTACCATGACGACGCTGACGCCATTCGGCGAGTTGTTTACAAAGGGCTGAAGGCGACGTTTCTGTAGCAACAAAGAAACCGTAAACAAGCCGCTTCCGGTGTGAAGAGTTTCTGAGAGGAATAATTTAACTCTGAGTTCAGTAAAATGTCTGATATTCTGTGTCAGTGGCTGAACTCTGAGCTTCGGTTGTCCAGGACAGTCGGTGAGCAGCTGCATGTTCCTGTGTGGAGTCAGTTAGCTTTAGCCAACATCATCTCATCTCATCTCATCTCATCTCATCTCATCTCATCCAGTCTAATCTAATCTAATCTAATCTAATCTAATCTAATCTAATCTAATCTAATCTAATCTAATCTAATCTAATCTAATGTGATCTGTGTGAATGTTGTCTGTCAATGCAGAGCCGCTTTCTTTGGCCAGAGATTTCTCTAACGGGTATCTGCTGGGTGAAATCCTGCACAAACACCAGCTCCAGGAGGATTTCCACCAGTTTTCCAAACACAGGTGTGGATTACATCACTGCACTTCCTTTAATACAACACAACTACACATCTGTACAAAACATCCATTTATTTACCTGCTCATTAATGAACAGTGAAAGCAGCATTCACACAAACTGTACATTTATTTAATTTTTTCAAATTAATGTTGTTAGATTCATTCATTTCTTCATTCATCTTCAGTAATCAGAACCAGAACCAGAACCAGAATTGAATTTACCAGCTGTACAGTGTGACCCAGCATGTACAAAAGCAGGTCACAGGGTGAAGAGTCGTAACGTGAACGTGTGAGAGGAAGAGAATCCGTGTAAAAATAGCTGAGCTGCACAGCGTGAGCCGGAAAGTGCAATAAAAGTTCACAGCATGATGTATGACACGAGCATGAGATGTTTAAAATCACAGTTCAGAGACGAAGTGCATTAATGTCACAGATGGAGAGTGTGAGGTTCGAGTCAGTGGGGTCTCGGCCCTTACTGATGAGGAAGCTGCAGTGGGGAAAACGCTGGCCTTGTGGCGTGAGGTTTTAGTTCTAATGGACTGCAACCTCCTACCAGAGGGCAGTGATTCAAAAAGTTTGTGTCCAGAGTGAGAGGGGTCGACCGCGATCCTTTCTGCTCTCCTCGGGGTCCTGGACTCGTACAGGTCCTGAAGGTAATGAGTTCAGTCAGCGGTCAATGTTGCATAATTGATGAATGCACCAAATTTTTCATATTTCATGCATTTTTAGGTGGAATTTTTAATACTTTTTATCGACACTGCTCATAATCTGCTTTGATAATATGAATTTCTCATGTCTAAACATGCCCCAGACATAAATTAAGGCAGGTTAAATATGGATATATTCAATGTACACATGCTCCAGATAGGTTCACCCACAGCACCGTGTCTGGAGCATGGTTTTGTTTGGATGGCTTAAGGGCTTCCCCAAAACACTGGTTCCTCACTGGCTCGGAAAAAGAACCTTTGGCATGTAACTGGGGATACCCTAGTGCATTGTGGGATGTGTGCGTATGCAGATTTCAAACCATATACACTACAGCTTGTTCAATACTTAAACCATGCAGTTGAACCATCAGCAAGTCTCGTGAATTTGTCACAAATTGTCCAGGTAAATTGTGCGATCTGCACAAAAAATCAGATGTAGTGAAACAGACTGATCTCTTGTGCTCAATATGGTGCTTTCACTTTGACTATTCAAGCTGAAGAACAAGTGTTTTGCTGCTTCTGAACACCAGCACCCTCATTTCAGAATCGTCAGTTATATGCAGACGAAGTTAAAATACCCTAATATGCATATTTCCTTCATGGTGTTTATAGCCACTTTTAAAAGAGTATGGTTTGGCCTCTGAAAGCATTTTCAGCCAAACTTACTGGCAAAATACAAAGGTTTTTGTTTGTTTGTTTGTTTTACATTATTTAGGCCTAATTACTGCATGTATGCAAAATACTATGTACCTGCAAATTATATGAAATATGCAAAATAGCTGGTTGAGACACTTTAAAGATGTTCATGGCCCACAGACACTTCCAGATATTATTCAAGCAATAAAAGAAAAAGAAAACCTATCGATATTACCATTGATCCTCATAAACTGTATGTAAATTAGATAATTTTATGCTAGTTAGTCTCATTAATTATGCACAAAATAAATAAATAAAACGCCTGGATTCTGCTGGGGAAAACAACAGAAAATTTCATCAAATTTTGCAATTTAGTAACAAAATTACACAGTTTTTTCTTAAAAAGAGTGCCATTGTTCCTTGCTAATTAACTCGCCCAGGACGGAGTCCACCAGGGGGCGAGGTATTGTTTTTGGTGGGTTTCTTTGTTTGTTTCTTTGTTTTTTTGTTAGCAACATTCTGGGAAAATGGCTGGACCAATCTTCATGAAACTTTCAGGATAGATGGGCATTGGTCTCAAATAGAACCTCCAACATTTTGAGGGTCATCCAGTCAGGGTCAAGGTCAAGATCACCAAAAAAGTCAAAAGACAATATCTTTCTTCATATTCATCATATTTACTTCAAACCAATTCAGAAATGTTCATCTTTCAATTCTGCTTCCATTGATATACTACATGATGGGGTCTCTCTCATAGTTTTCTTAGTGGTTGGGGGTCAAATGTCATCACAGAAGCTGATGGAGGACATCACAGCCTCTGTGAACTCATCCACACTGTTGGTCGCAGTCCTGAACACATCCCAGTTTGTCCAGTCCAAGCACACCTGAAGGTTCTCCACAGCCTCATTGCTCCACATCTTTGTCCTCACTACAGGTTTCCTCAGCTTTAATTTCTGCCTGTATGCAGGAATCAGGTGGACCATGATGTGGTCAGAGTGGCCCAGTGCAGTGGGGGGGTGATGGGCCCTGCTGACTGGAGTGTAGCAGTGATCCAGAACATTCTCCTCTCTGGTCAGGCGTTTAATAAACTGTTTGTATTTGGGTAATTCATGGCTGAGGTTACCTTTGTTAAAGTCACTGAGGACAGTAACTATGGAGTCCTTGCACATCTGCTCCACACTCAGTATCTGGTCGCCAGCATGCGCTGGGTGTTCTGCATGTTGGCCTGCGGTGGAATGTAAACACTGACTGGAATGAATGAAGCGAACTCCCAGGGGGAGCAGAAGGTTTACAATTAATGATAAACGATTCCAGGTCAGGAGAAAAGTGCTGCAGGATCACGGACACATCACTGCACCAGCCGCTATTTACATAAATCAGATTCCACCACCCTTCGTTTTACCGGAGAGATCTGTGTTACGGCCCGCTCCGAAAAGGTGGAAGCTGACCAGCTGCAGTTCAGAGTCTGGTACGAGTCCTCATCGCCACGTCTCCGTGTAGCATAAAATGGAAGATGAATAAAAGTCCCTGTTTCTCTCCACCAGCAGCTGGAGTTCCTCCAGTTTATTGTACAGTAAGTGAACATTGGAGAGAAATATCGCAGGTAGAGGAGTGTGAAGTCCGTGCTGGTGTTGACGCATGAGCGCACCAGTGCATTTCCCTCTCCTCCGGTATCTCACTGAGTGAGCAAAGGTGATCGCAGTTTTGACCAGAATGTCCAATATTTCCACAGATGACACCATAAAAGTTGGTAGTAAGTCTGCTGGAGTTGTTCCCCTGATGTTCATGAGCTCTTCTCTGGTGAAAGAGATTCGAGTATCGCAGCAATGAAGTGAGTTTACAAACAAAATAAGACAAAACAGTGCACACTAACACACAGAGGCAGCCATCTTGGTAATCAGCAACCACTTTATCCTGGTCAGGGTGGTGGTGGATCTGGAGTTTATCCCAGGAAACCACTGGGTGTGAAACAGGAATACACCCTGGATGAGCAATCAGTCCATCACACACAGACTCATACACTCATTCACACCTGGGGTAATTTAGTGTCCACCTATCAGCATGTTCTGGGAGGGGTGAGGAAACCAGAGAACCCAGAGGAAACCCACACGGACACCGGGAGAATGCGAAACTCCTCCACACAGCACAGACAGTATTCTGAGCTAGGAGGACCTCAGGGAACGCTGGAGCTGTGGGAAGGGTTATGTTATTTACGCCTGATTTTGTTGTTGTCCAGAAAAATCAGATCAAAAGAATCATTTGGTTGTGAGAACAAATAATGTGACTCTCACTGGCAGGCAGTTTAGTGCCACTAACACAGCCGAGGACAGTGTTGTGGAGTTGTGAGAAAGTTGTGATTAAAATTTCAGACTGTGAGCGCTGGTACAATGCTCATCTAAAATTCACCAACAGTAGGACAGCAAACTCACGGGACAGCTACAGATACGTTAGCGCTGATGGAGAAATGTACCGTAAATGAAACATGCTAAAGGACAGAAAAATACCCTTATTACCTCAAGCTCTCATTTTTCTAGTGATGTTCTATAATCACAGGTCTATATTTATCTTCAGGATCTTTATCATATAATCTGTGTGTGTGTTTTAGCACAGCTAATGCCAAGCTGAACAACTTTACACGTCTAGAGCCCACGCTGCAGCTCCTGGGCGTCCCCTTTGACCTAGGCATGGCCAAAGCGGTGATGCATGGCCAGCAGGGTGCGGCCACACGCCTGCTCTACCAGCTTTACATCCTGCTGCAGAAGAAGACGCGTTTAGGGCTGACAGGCGCCATGCTGAAGACCATGCAGCCTGCAGCCGTCGCCAGACTGCACCGTGTGGAGAAGCACATCTACACCGAGGTGCTCCACCCACTGAGTGTCTATAAATCGTATCACAGTTCTCATCTCATCTCATCTCATCTCATCTCATTATCTGTAGCCGCTTTATCCTGTTCTACAGGGTCGCAGGCGGGCTGGATCCTATCCCAGCTGACTACGGGTGAAAGGCGGGGTTCACCCTGGACAAGTCGCCAGGTCATCACAGGGCTGACACATAGACACAGACAACCATTCACACTCACATTCACACCTACGCTCAATTTAGAGTCACCAGTTAACCTAACCTGCATGTCTTTGGACTGTGGGGGAAACCGGAGCACCCGTATCACAGTTCTGTGTATATATATCCTGATGGAATTGGTGTGTGTGTGTGTGTGTGCGTGTGTGTGTGTGTGTGTGTGTGTGTGTGTGTGTTCCAGCGTTTGAGGACGATGGTGAAGCGTGAGGCAGATGTGAAGATGCAGAAGATCGCACAGCGCTTCGATAAGAGAGGCCGTGATGCATACCGATGCTTAGTGATAGCTGAACTGGAGCGAGAGGAGAAACAGCGCCACCTGCAGGAGCAGATGAGACTGCAGGACATCCAGAAGGTGAAAAACTTTCTGTGTGTCTTCACTGGCACTCACAGTACAATGTGCTAAGTTCTAATTTCTACACCAGTAAAATATAGAACAACCAGCTTACTGATATCTCGATAACTCGACAACTGTCTGACTAGCTGGCTCACAAGATAGCTGTTATGCTAACTATCTGTTGTGTTAACAAACTGGCTATTGTATGAATTAGATTAGATTAGATCTTTCATTACGTCCATCAGTGTTCCCTTCATCATTCCCATATAGAGCTGGATTGCATCTGACATCACGTCCTCCTCATTAGATATGCAAAACATGAAGTGGTGGTCAGCTGAACTCACTGTTCACAAAGCGTTACTATCACTGCGGCTCCTTGGTCGTCGTTAAAATGCTCTACACTTGCATTGTTTTGCGCTGCTCGAATCAAACAAACCGTGAAACTGATAAAAGTTTCTTCCGGATTCCCCATGAAGTGATAAAAAAGGAAAGAGCAAAGGATTTGACCAAAAGACAGTGAGAAAGGTGGGTCTTGAACCTTTCGCTGTGACGGAAGGGAGCCGAGTCGAAGAACACTCGAGTCTGCAGCAGTCGCTTCGGGAAAGGTTTGTAAATTCCTCAGATTTATTTCGTTTGGATTCACAAATCACTTTTCTCACCATTTTCTGTTATTCTGTGATGTTTTGAAGTTCAGGAGACGCTTCAGTCCTCAGACGTGTTTTTGTTTACTCTTTGATCGTGGTCTCCATATTGTAAACTAGCGCGTATGTTTTCACTTTATTTATCAGGATGTCTGAGTGATCTTTACAGGGACGATGATGTAGACTGAGCTCCTACACTGAACTAGAGAGAAGATAATCGAGACGATCCACAGAAACACAAAAGCAGAGCTCACTAGTTATCAGCACGAAACTGCTTCCCCGGCCGTGCGGTTACAGCGAGCCGTGATCACGTCTCTGTCCTGTTTCACCAATCCCCAGGTCTTTAAGGGGTTTCTGTGGATCTTTGTGAATAATTTAGAAGAGAAGAGCTGGAAGATTGGTAATCAAGCAGCTGTGGTTTGTTTACACCCCATTCTAAAACTTGTAGCATCCTAGCAACCGTCGTAAAGACGCGTACAAAAAGCCCAGAAACTCCTCCTCCAGGCAAAACCGATACAGGATTTATCTTGTCGTGTCCTGATCTCCAGATCTTTAACCCAGGCACATATAAAAAGTTGTTCTCCTCCATGATTTTCCAGGTTTCCATCTGTGTGTCCGTGTAGAACGACATCCGCAGCACCAGGGAGTCTGAGATGTCAGGGAACTCAACAGATGGATCATTTTCCAACTCCTAGAAAAATCCTTCTTTGTTAGCATGTAAGGATCTAATCCCATCGCAAAGAGCAGCTTTCTGAAGGGATCTTGACCGTGCATCGGCCTCGAAACTGTAAAAATAGTCGGAGACAGTTTCATTTGCTCTTTACATAACGGCAGCCAAATCAGTTTCCCTGACCACCACTTCATTCACCGGAAGGAAACCCACAAGCAAAAGTCATGTGACTGAATGCAACCTGTTTCATTAGGAGTGTGTGTGTGTGTGTGTGTGTGTGTGTGTGTGTGTGTGTGTGTGTAGCACCGACAGGTCCGTCGGAAGCAGCAGGAGATAATGGATCGTATTCAGACAGCTATGGTGCAGATCCCCAAACCTCCAGTGAGTCGGTCAGTCAGAGCGATGGGCAAACACAGACACCACCACCAACCAGACACTCAGGTACACACACACACACACACACACACACACACACACACACACACACACACACACAGCTTTCATCATCTCCTAACAACTAATTCCTGATTTTAAACAAAGAAACAAATCCTCTATCTGTTATTGTACCCAGTGCTCTCAGCCAATCAGAACACACTGTACTGCTCTCAGCCAATCAGAACACACTGTACTGCTCTCAGCCAATCAGGACACACTGTACTGCTCTCAGCCAATCAGGACACACTGTACTGCTCTCAGCCAATCAGGACACACTGTACTGCTCTCAGCCAATCAGGACACACTGTACTGCTCTCAGCCAATCAGAACACACTGTACTGCTCTCAGCCAATCAGGACACACTGTACTGCTCTCAGCCAATCAGGACACACTGTACTGCTCTCAGCCAATCAGAACACACTGTACTGCTCTCAGCCAATCAGAACACACTGTACTGCTCTCAGCCAATCAGGACACACTGTACTGCTCTCAGCCAATCAGAACACACTGTACTGCTCTCAGCCAATCAGGACACACTGTACTGCTCTCAGCCAATCAGAACACACTGTACTGCTCTCAGCCAATCAGGACACACTGTACTGCTCTCAGCCAATCAGGACACACTGTACTGCTCTCAGCCAATCAGAACACACTGTACTGCTCTCAGCCAATCAGAACACACTGTACTGCTCTCAGCCAATCAGAACACACTGTACTGCTCTCAGCCAATCAGAACACACTGTACTGCTCTCAGCCAATCAGGACACACTGTACTGCTCTCAGCCAATCAGAACACACTGTACTGCTCTCAGCCAATCAGAACACACTGTACTGCTCTCAGCCAATCAGGACACACTGTACTGCTCTCAGCCAATCAGGACACACTGTACTGCTCTCAGCCAATCAGAACACACTGTACTGCTCTCAGCCAATCAGAACACACTGTACTGCTCTCAGCCAATCAGAACACACTGTACTGCTCTCAGCCAATCAGGACACACTGTACTGCTCTCAGCCAATCAGGACACACTGTACTGCTCTCAGCCAATCAGAACACACTGTACTGCTCTCAGCCAATCAGGACACACTGTACTGCTCTCAGCCAATCAGGACACACTGTACTGCTCTCAGCCAATCAGAACACACTGTACTGCTCTCAGCCAATCAGAACACACTGTACTGCTCTCAGCCAATCAGAACACACTGTACTGCTCTCAGCCAATCAGAACACACTGTACTGCTCTCAGCCAATCAGAACACACTGTACTGCTCTCAGCCAATCAGGACACACTGTACTGCTCTCAGCCAATCAGAACACACTGTACTGCTCTCAGCCAATCAGTAGCGATGTTAAACTGTGTATGTATTTGTTTGTTTGAATATTCAGAGTGTTCATTATCAGATCAGTGAGTTTGAGAAGAACAGGAAGAGACTGTCTCCTGCATCGTGTTCAGCCTCTGTCAGGTAAACACCCCGTGTGTGTGTGTGTGTGTGTGTGTGTGTGTGTGTGTGTGTGAGAGAGAGAGAGAGAGAGAGAGAGAGAGAGAGAGAGAGAGAAACAGAGAGAGAGAGAAAGAGAGAGAGAAGAAAGGAGGAACAGAAAAAAATCACAAAAAGAGAAAGAAACATATAATCATCATCTTCCTCCTGCTGAGAATGTTAGAGTTAATGAAAACATATTGGTGAATGTCTGTGAGTTTCAGTCATCTGATGGTTTATCAGAGGTGTGTGTGTGTGTGTGTGTGTGTGTGTGTGTGTATACAGTGTGCAGGTGAACGAGGAGCAGATGGAGGAATGGAACAATGCATATGTGCAGAAGATCAGGAAGCGTCTAGAGGAGGACGCCACGGCGCGGGAACAGAGAGAGAAACGCCGTCGCCGAGCGCTCATCCAACAGCTACACGCACATCAGACCCATGAGGTGTGTTTATCACACACACACACACACACACACACACACACACACACACACACACACACACACACACACACAGGTTTGAATGGATGGGTTTGAGTGTGATGAGGGAGTGAGATGTGTTTGAATGATAGAGCCCGGGGGAGTCACACAGGGGAAAGAGATGAGGACATAAAACAGTCCTGGGACAGACAGAGCAGGTAACAGGAGCTGCTGAGGAAGAACTGATCACAGGATCCTCACTGAGAGCGTTCTGTACACACTACAGGATAACAATAATGTAGATAACAGATATAACACTGGATAGAATAAACCAGAGCAGTGTGATCAGTCGCACTGAAATGAGTATTAATAAAGCACAGTCACGAGAAACCACAGAGAGGAACATTCGTCCTCTTTAACACACCTGCTTTAGTGCCAGAGTAACACACACTCCTGTGTATCTTTGGGAAGTCGAGCTGTGTGTTTATTGTTAGTTTAGCTCGCTGGCTTTGTGTGTCTTTCCTGGTTTTGACCCTCAGTTGTTGTGTGTGTGTGTGTGTGTGTGTGTGTGTGTGTGTGTGTGTGTGTGTGTGTGTGTGCATGGCTGCAGGAGATGTTGCGGGAGGAGCAGCTGATTAGGCGACTGATACGACAGTCCCAGCAGGAGAAGCGAATCGCAGTTCAGCTGATGCAGGTCAGAGAGCAGAAGGAGGTTCTGAGGCAGAACCGCATCCTGAGGGAGAGAGAGATCCACCAACAGAGACTCAAAGACTTCCAGCAGGCCCTGGACCGAGAGGCAGTGAGGAAACACACCATACACACACACACACACACACACACACACACACACACACACACACACACACACACACACACACAGTACATGGACAAACACACACAGACCATCACTATAACTGTACATACACATAGTCATACATTGTGTGTGTGTGTTTATTTCAGGCTCTGCTGCAGCAGGACCGAATTAATGGGGAGGCGGAGCTGTGTAAAGAGAAGGAATTTCACAAGCGTCTGGCTGCTGAGCGTGCTCAGTCCAAACACCGCAAACACGTCAACATCTGCAGGGAGATTCTGGAGCAGATCGTGGATCTGTCTACCAAAGTTGGAGAATACCGCCTGCTCACTGCGAAGTAAGACACACACATGTTCACGCTTGCGTATACACACACACACACACACACACACACACACACACACACACACACACACACAAACCCCATTTCCAGAAAAGTTGGGATATTTTCCAAAAAGCAATAAAAACAAAAATCTGTGATTTGTTAATTCACATGAACTTTTGTTTAACTGACAAAAGTACAAAGAAAAGATTTCAGTAGTTTTACTGAACAACATTTGTATTTTATAAATATAAAAAAGTTAGAATTTGGTGCCTGCAACGTTCTCAAGAAAAGTTGGGACAGAGGTGTTATTACTGTTGTGTTCCATCCCCTTTCCTTTAATAACACTTTTGAATCGTATGGGATCTGAGGATACGAACTGTTGTAGTTTTGCAGTTGGAGTTTTTGCCTGTTCTTATTTGATACAAGACTTCAGCTGCTCAGCAGTCCATGGACGCCGTCGTCTGATTCTCTTCTTCATGATGCACCATACATTCTCAATAGAAGACAGATCTGGACTGGCAGCAGGCCAGTCAAGCACATGCACTCTGTTTCTACGAAGCCACACTGTTGTAGCCCGTGCAGAATGAGGTGTGGCATTGTCCTGCTCAAATAAGCATGGACTTCCTGGGAAGAGAGACGTCGCCTCGATGAATATATCTCTCTAAAATCACAATATATCAATGGTACCTTCATACACATGCACCTGCCCCATCTCGTGGGCACTAATCCCCCCCCCATACTGTCACAGATGCTGCTTTTACACCTTTCTCTGATAACAAACTGGATGGTTGTGTTCACCTTTGGCACTGAGAACTCAATGTCTGGTTTTCCTGACATGTGACTCATCCGACCATAGCACACATTTCCACTGTCTTTCGGTCCATCTGAGATGAGTTCCAGCCCAGAGAAATCAGTGATGTTTCTGTAGAACATTGATGAATGGCTTCCTCCTTGTGTAATAAAGTTTGAGGTTGCATTTCTGGATAATAATAATAATGATAATAATAATAAGTTAAATTTATATAGTGCTTTTCTCAATACCCAAGGTCACTTTACAATTATAAGGAAAGGGAGGGAAATAAATAAATGCAGCGGCAGACTGTGTTAAGTGACGATGGTTTTCTGAAGTCCTCCCGAGCCCATGTGGCTGTATTTGTCACATTTCCATGACAATTTCTCAGGCAGTGCCGCCTGAGGGCTTGAAGGTCACGCCCATTCAACAGTGGTTTCCGACCCCTCCATTTACACACTGAGACGTCTCTGAATTCCCTGAATCTTTTCACAATGTTATGGACTATAGATTCTGAAAGATCTAAAATCTTGCAGTGAGAAATGTTCTTTTTGAATTGATGAACAATTCTCTCACAAATTTTGGCACAAAGCAGTGAGCCACGCCCATCCTCGCTGCAAAGCCTTTGGTGCTGCTCCTTTTAAACCTGATCATGTGACCAGTTAACCTGCTGATTGTGGAATCTTGCAGAATGGTGTTAGTTGAACATCCTGTAAACTTTTCAGTCTCATTTTGTTTCTGTCCCGACTTTTTTTTTGAGTGTTGCAGGAATCAAATTCTAACTTTGTTTATATTTACAAAATACAATTAAGTTGGTCAGTAAAACCATCGAACATCTTTTCTTGTACTTTTGTCAGTTAAATAAATGTTCATGTGAATTAACAAATCACAGATTTTGTTTTTTATTGTTTTTTTTGTTTTTTATCCCCTTAATGAAGAGACAGGAGGCAAAGTTAGAGGCGGCGGAGTTGAGGATGGTAAGGTTTGCGATGGGAGGTTGGACAGGATAAGGAACGAGCACATTAGAGGGACAGCACATGTGGAGAGCTTGGGAATGAAGCTAAGAGAGATGAGACTGAGATGGTTTGGGCACATCCTGAGAAGAGATGCAGAGCATGTTGGAAGGAGAATGTTGAGGATGGAGCTGCCAGGCAAACAAAAACGAGGAAGGCCAAAGAGGAGATACATGGATGTGGTGAGAGAGGACATGAAAGTGGCAGGTGTGGTAGAGAAGGATGCGGAAGACAGGGAGCGATGGAGACGAAAGATCCGCTGCGGCGACCCCTAATCAGGAGCAGCCAAAAGAAGAAGAAGATGATTTTGTTTTTTATTGCATTTTTGTAAAATATCCCAACTTTTCTGGAAATGGGGTTTATACTTTGTGTACTGTTGTACCCAGGCTCAGTGAAGGGGGTGTGGTCTCTGTACCTGTCAGACCCAGTGAAGGGGGCGTGGCTTCTGGCCCTGTTTGACTGTTAGAGGTGTGACCTCCAGAGGAGTCTGTATTATTATATCATTCAAGTTAATTTACCAGCTCCACCCCCAAACTGACTCCACCTCTCTGCTAGAGCCCTATACCCGAAAAGTTAATTTTGAAGGAAAATGGGTGGAGCTGGCCATAACTTATTAACTTATAATTATATGATTGTTACAGGTCTATAAATACTGATATTACAAAGAGACTCTTTAGAATTAAATATTGAAAAATAAAAATGTAATTGAGGAAAAATGTGTATTTATATGTGTGTGTGTGTGTGTGTGTGTGTGTGTGTGTAGTCTGATCCCTGTGAAGCTGATGAGGGAGTGGAAGGAGTTGTGGTTGAGCGGGAAGCCGCTGTATGAGATGGAGTTGAGCCCAGAGCAGGAGGTCGAGGAGGTTGAGAAACTCCACATCCTCAACAAGCAGGACTACACTGACTACACGGTGAGGGGAGGGGAGGGGAGGGGGGTCCAAACCATAAAATTAGAAACAGGGCCAGAACTAGAACAGCACCAACACTCTGATCTCCTGTCTGTATTACAACTTTCTCAAAAGGGAAAGTGAAGAACGAGAATCTGAACAAAACCAGAACTAGACTGAGAAATCAGACTCAAAACTAGAACCTGTACCAGAATGGAAACCAGTATTAAAAACTCTGTGTGTGTGTGTGTGTGTGTTTAAGAGTATGACAGGGGAATGGGCATGGCCTGTAGAAGGGAAGTATAAAGCTCCACCCCCTAATAACAACATCCTGGGTCATATTGTGAGTCGTTTGCGAAACCTGGTTGAGCTGTCTCAAGTGATTGCTCCGCCCCCTGCGTTCCCTCACTGCACACTCCGAGCCTGCGTTCTGGGGAAAGTCTGCTCTGGAAAGACCACCTGCCTCACCCGCATCAGCCAGGGTAGTGTACACACACACACACACACACACACACACACACACACAGAGAGAGAGATAAATATCTGTAGTGATACTATATGAAATTGATTGAAATGACCAACCCTCACTGATTAGAGGTTCTTCATCAGTTCTTCTACATGGTATAACATCATCAACCAAATAAATATGTTCAGCCTCAATTTTTTTTTACAAAACCAGTCCCAGGTCCATATGAACTGGTCTAATCTGTAATTTTATCAAGTTATTAACACAGTGCCAGATTATTAACCTGAAAAGAAAATGTGTCAGAAACAAACTCTGTGAAGCTCAGCTCTGTGAACGGTCTGTGATGTTTGCTGGACCCTGTTTGGTTCCTGGAGTTGCTCTAGTGCTGATGTTAAGTGTGCATTAATCTCCGATGTTCTAGCATGTTCTGTTGGGGTGCTTTAGAACTGAATTCTGTTTGTGTTGTTTTTGTTGTATGTTGGATCATCGTGTCACAGCTCATGGTATCCACACTCTGTCAGCTGATAAACTGGTCCAGGAAGCGCTGGAAGCTCACCACACTGGAGAACCTGCAAGCGAGGTCTGTACAGATCACACCTCACACCCCAGTCCTCTTAAAGCTGTGTTCACATCAGGGTTATAGAGCATCATAGTGCACATGTCACAGTGTGTACTGATTACTGGAGCTTTTTTATTTTATTTTCTCTCTCTTTTTTATTTTATTTATTTTTTTAATTTTATGGCTCCTGTTTTTATCGGGAAGAAATTAGTTGAAAGATGTGTGCAGTGGGTGTGAGGAGGGGCCTGGGACAGTAACTCTGCTCACTCCTTGTGCCACTTCACTTCCCCCGGTGTGTGTTATTTTCCATTAACAGTGCCATCTGCAGTGTGTTATTCCTAACTTAATCCATACATTCTGATTCAAGCATGTAATAGCACTTATATCACTATCACACTATATCACTATCACACTATATCACTATCACACTATATCGCTATCACACTATATCACTATCATACTATATCGCTATCACACTATATCACTATCACACTATATCACTATCACACTATATCGCTATCACACTATATCGCTATCACGCTATATCACTATCACACTATATCACTATCACACTATATCACTATCACACTATATCACTATCACACTATATCGCTATCACACTATATCACTATCACACTATATCACTATCACACTATATCGCTATCACGCTATATCACTATCACGCTATATCACTATCACACTATATCACTATCACATGATATCACTATCACACTATATCACTATCATACTATATCACTATCACACTATATCACTATCACACTATATCACTATCACACTATATCGCTATCACACTATATCACTATCACACTATATCACTATCACACTATATCACTATCACGCTATATCACTATCATACTATATCGCTATCACACTATATCACTATCACACTATATCGCTATCACACTATATCGCTATCACGCTATATCACTATCACGCTATATCACTATCACACTATATCGCTATCACACTATATCGCTATCACACCATATCACTATCATACTATATCGCTATCACACTATATCACTATCACACTATATCACTATCACACTATATCGCTATCACACTATATCACTATCACGCTATATCACTATCACACTATATCACTATCACACTATATCACTATCACACTATATCACTATCACACTATATCGCTATCACACTATATCACTATCACACTATATCACTATCACACCATATCGCTATCATACTATATCGCTATCACACTATATCACTATCACACTATATCACTATCACACCATATCACTATCATACTATATCACTATCACGCTATATCACTATCACACTATATCACTATCACACTATATCGCTATCACACTATATCGCTATCACGCTATATCCCTATCACACTATATCCCTATCACACTATATCACTATCACACTATATCGCTATCACACTATATCGCTATCACGCTATATCGCTATCACACTATATCGCTATCACGCTATATCGCTATCACACTATATCGCTATCACGCTATATCCCTATCACACTATATCACTATCACACTATATCACTATCACACTATATCACTATCACACTATATCGCTATCACACTATATCGCTATCACACTATATCGCTATCACACTATATCGCTATCACACTTATCACACTATATCGCTATCACACTATATCACTATCACACTATATCGCTATCACACTATATCGCTATCACACTATATCGCTATCACACTTATCACACTATATTGCTATCACACTATATCACTATCACACTATATCGCTATCACACTATATCACTATCACACTATATCGCTATCACACTATATCACTATCACACTATATCACTATCACACTATATCGCTATCACACTATATCACTATCACACTATATCACTATCACACTATATCGCTATCACACTATATCACTATCACACAATATCCCTATCACACTATATCGGTATCACACTATATCGCTATCACACTATCACTATCACACTATATCACTATCACACTATATCGCTATCACACTATATCACTATCACACTATATCGCTATCACACTATATCACTATCACACTATATCACTATCACACTATATCGCTATCACACTATATCACTATCACACTATATCGCTATCACACTATATCGCTATCACACTATCACTATCACACTATATCACTATCACACTATATTGCTATCACACTATATCACTATCACACTATATCGCTATCACACTATATCGCTATCACACTATATCGCTATCACACTATATCACTATCACACTATATCGCTATCACACTATATCGCTATCACACTATATCACTATCACACTATATCACTATCACACTATATCGCTA
Source organism: Neoarius graeffei (assembly GCF_027579695.1). Lineage (NCBI taxonomy): Eukaryota > Metazoa > Chordata > Actinopteri > Siluriformes > Ariidae > Neoarius > Neoarius graeffei. The sequence continues at coordinate 1,103,665 of NC_083592.1, read as the reverse complement.
TCACACTATATCACTATCACACTATATCGTTATAACACTATATCGCTATCACACTATATCACTATCACACTATATCACTATCACACTATATCACTATCACGCTATATCACTATCATACTATATCGCTATCACACTATATCACTATCACACTATATCACTATCACACTATATCGCTATCACACTATATCACTATCACGCTATATCACTATCACACTATATCGCTATCACACTATATCGCTATCACACCATATCACTATCATACTATATCGCTATCACACCATATCACTATCATACTATATCGCTATCACACTATATCACTATCACACTATATCACTATCACACTATATCGCTATCACACTATATCACTATCACGCTATATCACTATCACACTATATCACTATCACACTATATCACTATCACACTATATCACTATCACACTATATCGCTATCACACTATATCACTATCACACTATATCACTATCACACCATATCACTATCATACTATATCGCTATCACACTATATCACTATCACACTATATCACTATCACACCATATCACTATCATACTATATCGCTATCACGCTATATCACTATCACACTATATCACTATCACACTATATCGCTATCACACTATATCGCTATCACGCTATATCCCTATCACACTATATCCCTATCACACTATATCACTATCACACTATATCGCTATCACACTATATCGCTATCACGCTATATCGCTATCACGCTATATCGCTATCACGCTATATCCCTATCACACTGTATCCCTATCACACTATATCACTATCACACTATATCACTATCACACTATATCGCTATCACACTATATCGCTATCACACTATATCGCTATCACACTATATCACTATCACACTATATCGCTATCACACTATGTCGCTATCACACTTATCACAATATATTGCTATCACACTATATCACTATCACACTATATCGCTATCACACTATATCACTATCACACTATATCGCTATCACACTATATCACTATCACACTATATCACTATCACACTATATCGCTATCACACTATATCACTATCACACTATATCACTATCACACTATATCGCTATCACACTATATCACTATCACACTATATCCCTATCACACTATATCGGTATCACACTATATCGCTATCACACTATCACTATCACACTATATCACTATCACACTATATCGCTATCACACTATATCACTATCACACTATATCGCTATCACACTATATCACTATCACACTATATCACTATCACACTATATCGCTATCACACTATATCACTATCACACTATATCGCTATCACACTATATCGCTATCACACTATCACTATCACACTATATCACTATCACACTATATCGCTATCACACTATATCACTATCACACTATATCGCTATCACACTATATCGCTATCACACTATATCACTATCACACTATATCGCTATCACACTATATCGCTATCACACTATATCACTATCACACTATATCACTATCACACTATATCGCTATCACACTATATCACTATCACACTATATCGTTATCACACTATATCGCTATCACACTATATCACTATCACACTATATCGCTATCACACTATATCGCTATCACACTATATCGTTATCACACTATATCGCTATCACACTATATCACTATCACACTATATCACTATCACACTATATCGTTATCACACTATATCGCTATCACACTATATCTCTATCACACTATATCGCTATCACACTATATCGCTATCACACTATATCGCTATCACACTATATCACTATCACACTATATCTCTATCATACTATATCTCTATCATACTATATCGCTATCACACTATATCGCTATCACACTATATCGCTATCACGCTATATCGCTATCACGCTATATCGCTATCACGCTATATCCCTATCACACTATATCACTATCACACTATATCACTATCACACTATATCACTATCACACTATATCGCTATCACACTATATCGCTATCACACTATATCGCTATCACACTATATCGCTATCACACTATATCACTATCACACCATATCACTATCACACTATATCACTATCACACTATATCGCTATCACACTATATCACTATCACACTATATCACTATCACACCATATGACTATCACACTATATCACTATCACACTATATCGCTATCACACTATCACTATCACACTATATCACTATCACACTATATCGCTATCACACTATATCACTATCACACTATATCACTATCACACTATATCGCTATCACGCTATATCCCTATCACACTATATCACTATCACACTATATCACTATCACACTATATCACTATCACACTATATCGCTATCACGCTATATCCCTATCACACTATATAACTATCACACTATATCACTATCACACTATATCACTATCACACTATATCGCTATCACACTATATCACTATCACACTATATCACTATCACACTATATCGCTATCACACTATATCGCGATCACACTATATCAGGATCACACTATATCACTATCACACTATATCGCTATCACACTATCACTATCACACTATATCACTATCACACTATATCGCTATCACGCTATATCCCTATCACACTATATAACTATCACACTATATCACTATCACACTATATCACTATCACACTATATTGCTATCACACTATATCACTATCACACTATATCGCTATCACACTATATCCCTATCACACTATATCACTATCACACTATATCACTATCACACTATATCACTATCACACTATATCACTATCACACTATATCGCTATCACGCTATATCCCTATCACACTATATAACTATCACACTATATCACTATCACACTATATCACTATCACACTATATCCCTATCACACTATATCCCTATCACACTATATAACTATCACACTATATCACTATCACACTATATCACTATCACACTATATTGCTATCACACTATATCACTATCACACTATATCGCTATCACACTATATCGCTATCACACTATATTGCTATCACACTATATCACTATCACACTATATCGCTATCACACTATATCACTATCACACTATATCACTATCACACTATATCGCTATCACACTATATCACTATCACACTATATCGCTATCACACTATATCACTATCACACTATATCGCTATCACACTATATCACTATCACACTATATCACTATCACATTATAGCGCTATCACACTATATCGCTATCACACTATATCACTATCACACTATATCGCTATCACACTATCACTATCACACTATATCACTATCACATTATAGCGCTATCACACTATATCGCTATCACACTATATCACTATCACACTATATCACTATCACACTATATCGCTATCACACTATATCACTATCACACTATATCGCTATCACACTATATCGCTATCACACTATATCGCTATCACACTATATCACTATCACACTATATCACTATCACACTATATCACTATCACACTATATCGCTATCACACTATATCACTATCACACTATATCACTATCACACTATATCGCTATCACACTATATCGCTATCACAGTATATCACTATCACACTATATCGCTATCACACTATATCACTATCACATTATAGCGCTATCACACTATATCGCTATCACACTATATCACTATCAGTATATCGCTATCACACTATATCACTATCACACTATATCACTATCACACTATATCGCTATCACACTATATCACTATCACACTATATCGCTATCACACTATATCACTATCACACTATATCACTATCACATTATAGCGCTATCACACTATATCGCTATCACACTATATCGCTATCACACTATCACTATCACACCATATCACTATCACACTATATCACTATCACACTATATCGCTATCACACTATATCGCTATCACACTATATCGCTATCACACTATCACTATCACACTATATCGCTATCACACTATATCGTTATCACACTATATCGCTATCACACTATATCGCTATCACACTATATCACTATCACACTATATCGCTATCACACTATATCGCTATCACACTATATCACTATCACACCATATCGCTATCACACCATATCGCTATCACACCATATCACTATCACACCATATCGCTATCACGCTATATCCCTATCACACTATATCACTATCACACTATATCACTATCACACCATATCGCTATCACACTATATCACTATCACACTATATCGCTATCACACTATATCACTATCACACTATATCACTATCACACCATATCACTATCATACTATATCGCTATCACACTATATCACTATCACACTATATCACTATCACACCATATCACTATCACACTATATCGCTATCACGCTATATCACTATCACACTATATCGCTATCACACTATATCGCTATCACACTATATCGCTATCACGCTATATCCCTATCACACTATATCCCTATCACACTATATCACTATCACACTATATCGCTATCACACTATATCGCTATCACACTATATCGCTATCACACTATATCGCTATCACACTATATCGCTATCACACTATATCACTATCACACTATATCACTATCACACTATATCACTATCACACTATATTGCTATCACACTATATCGCTATCACACTATATCCCTATCACACTTTATCGCTATCACACTATATCACTATCACACTATATTACTATCACACTATATCGCTATCACACTATATCGCAATCACACTATATCGCTATCACACTATATCACTATCACACTATATCACTATCACACTATATCTCTATCACACTATATCACTATCACACTATATCACTATCACACTATATCACTATCACACTATATCGCTATCACACTATATCGCTATCACACTATATCGCTATCACACTATATCACTATCACACTATATCACTATCACACTATATCACTATCACACTATATCACTATCACACTATATCGTTATCACACTATATCACTATCACACTATATCACTATCACATTATATCGCTATCACACTATATCGCTATCACACTATATCGCTATCACACTATCGCTATCACACCATATCACTATCACACTATATCACTATCACACTATATCGCTATCACACTATATCACTATCACACTATATCGCTATCACACTATATCGCTATCACACTATCACTATCACACTATATCGCTATCACACTATATCACTATCACACTATATCACTATCACACTATATCACTATCACACTATATTGCTATCACACTATATCGCTATCACACTATATCCCTATCACACTTTATCGCTATCACACTATATCACTATCACACTATATTACTATCACACTATATCGCTATCACACTATATCGCAATCACACTATATCGCTATCACACTATATCGCTATCACACTATATCACTATCACACTATATCACTATCACACTATATCTCTATCACACTATATCACTATCACACTATATCACTATCACACTATATCACTATCACACTATATCGCTATCACACTATATCGCTATCACACTATATCGCTATCACACTATATCACTATCACACTATATCACTATCACACTATATCACTATCACACTATATCACTATCACACTATATCGTTATCACACTATATCACTATCACATTATATCGCTATCACACTATATCGCTATCACACTATATCGCTATCACACTATCGCTATCACACCATATCACTATCACACTATATCACTATCACACTATATCGCTATCACACTATATCACTATCACACTATATCGCTATCACACTATATCGCTATCACACTATCACTATCACACTATATCGCTATCACACTATATCGTTATCACACTATATCGCTATCACACTATATCGCTATCACACTATATCACTATCACACTATATCGCTATCACACTATATCGCTATCACACTATATCACTATCACACCATATCGCTATCACACTATATCACTATCACACTATATCACTATCACACTATATCGCTATCACACTATCACTATCACACCATATCACTATCACACTATATCACTATCACACGATATCGCTATCACACCATATCGCTATCACACCATATCGCTATCACACCATATCGCTATCACACCATATCGCTATCACACTATATCACTATCACACTATATCGCTATCACACTATATCGCTATCACACTATATCGCTATCACACCATATCACTATCGCACCATATCGCTATCGCACTATATCGCTATCCCACCATATCGCTATCACACCATATCACTATCACACCATATCGCTATCACACTATATCACTATCACACTATATCCCTATCACACTATATCGCTATCACACTATATCACTATCACACTATATCCCTATCACACTATATCGCTATCACACTATATCACTATCACACTATATCACTATCACACCATATCGCTATCACACTATATCACTATCACACTATATCGCTATCACACTATATCGCTATCACACTATATCACTATCACACTATATCGCTATCACACTATATCACTATCACACTATATCACTATCACACTATATCACTATCACACTATATCACTATCACACTATATCGCTATCACACTATATGGCTATCACACTATATCGCTATCACACTATATCGCTATCACACTATATCGCTATCACACTATATCACTATCACACTATATCACTATCACACTATATCTCTATCACACTATATCACTATCACACTATATCACTATCACACTATATCACTATCACACTATATCGCTATCACACTATATCGCTATCACACTATATCACTATCACATTATAGCGCTATCACACTATATCGCTATCACACTATATCGCTATCACACTATCACTATCACACCATATCACTATCACACTATATCACTATCACACTATATCGCTATCACACTATATCGCTATCACACTATATCGCTATCACACTATCACTATCACACTATATCGCTATCACACTATATCGTTATCACACTATATCGCTATCACACTATATCGCTATCACACTATATCGCTATCACACTATATCGCTATCACACTATATCGCTATCACACTATATCACTATCACACCATATCGCTATCACACCATATCGCTATCACACCATATCACTATCACACCATATCGCTATCACGCTATATCCCTATCACACTATATCACTATCACACTATATCACTATCACACCATATCGCTATCACACTATATCACTATCACACTATATCACTATCACACTATATCGCTATCACACTATATCACTATCACACTATATCTCTATCACACTATATCACTATCACACTATATCGCTATCACACTATATGGCTATCACACTATATCGCTATCACACTATATCACTATCACACTATATCTCTATCACACTATATCACTATCACACTATATCACTATCACACTATATCACTATCACACTATATCGCTATCACACTATATCACTATCACACTATATCGCTATCACACTATATCACTATCACACTATATCACTATCACACTATATCACTATCACACTATATCACTATCACACTATATCGCTATCACACTATATCACTATCACATTATATCGCTATCACACTATATCGCTATCACACTATATCGCTATCACACTATCACTATCACACTATATCACTATCACACCATATCACTATCACACTATATCACTATCACACTATATCGCTATCACACTATATCACTATCACACTATATCGCTATCACACTATATCGCTATCACACTATATCACTATCACACTATATCGCTATCACACTATATCGTTATCACACTATATCTCTATCACACTATATCGCTATCACACTATATCACTATCACACTATATCGCTATCACACTATATCGCTATCACACTATATCACTATCACACCATATCGCTATCACACCATATCACTATCACACTATATCACTATCACACTATATCACTATCACACTATATCGCTATCACACTATCACTATCACACCATATCACTATCACACTATATCACTATCACACTATATCGCTATCACACTATATCGCTATCACACTATATCACTATCACACCATATCGCTATCACACCATATCGCTATCACACCATATCGCTATCACACCATATCGCTATCACACCATATCGCTATCACGCCATATCCCTATCACACTATATCACTATCACACTATATCACTATCACACTATATCACTATCACACTATATCGCTATCACACTATATCGCTATCACACTATATCGCTATCACACCATATCACTATCACACCATATCGCTATCACACCATATCGCTATGCCACCATATCGCTATCACACCATATCGCTATCACACCATATCGCTATCACACCATATCACTATCACACCATATCGCTATCACACTATATCACTATCACACTATATCCCTATCACACTATATCGCTATCACACTATATCGCTATCACACTATATCCCTATCACACTATATCGCTATCACACTATATCACTATCACACTATATCACTATCACACTATATCTCTATCACACTATATCACTATCACACTATATCACTATCACACTATATCACTATCACACTATATCGCTATCACACTATATCGCTATCACACTATATCACTATCACATTATAGCGCTATCACACTATATCGCTATCACACTATATCGCTATCACACTATCACTATCACACCATATCACTATCACACTATATCACTATCACACTATATCGCTATCACACTATATCGCTATCACACTATATCGCTATCACACTATCACTATCACACTATATCGCTATCACACTATATCGTTATCACACTATATCGCTATCACACTATATCGCTATCACACTATATCACTATCACACTATATCGCTATCACACTATATCGCTATCACACTATATCACTATCACACCATATCGCTATCACACCATATCGCTATCACACCATATCACTATCACACCATATCGCTATCACGCTATATCCCTATCACACTATATCACTATCACACTATATCACTATCACACCATATCGCTATCACACTATATCACTATCACACTATATCACTATCACACTATATCGCTATCACACTATATCACTATCACACTATATCTCTATCACACTATATCACTATCACACTATATCGCTATCACACTATATGGCTATCACACTATATCGCTATCACACTATATCACTATCACACTATATCTCTATCACACTATATCACTATCACACTATATCACTATCACACTATATCACTATCACACTATATCGCTATCACACTATATCACTATCACACTATATCGCTATCACACTATATCACTATCACACTATATCACTATCACACTATATCACTATCACACTATATCACTATCACACTATATCGCTATCACACTATATCACTATCACATTATATCGCTATCACACTATATCGCTATCACACTATATCGCTATCACACTATCACTATCACACTATATCACTATCACACCATATCACTATCACACTATATCACTATCACACTATATCGCTATCACACTATATCGCTATCACACTATATCGCTATCACACTATATCACTATCACACTATATCACTATCACACTATATCACTATCACACTATATCACTATCACACTATATCGCTATCACACTATATCACTATCACACTATATCACTATCACACTATATCGCTATCACACTATATCGCTATCACACTATATCACTATCACACTATATCGCTATCACACTATATCACTATCACATTATAGCGCTATCACACTATATCGCTATCACACTATATCACTATCAGTATATCGCTATCACACTATATCACTATCACACTATATCACTATCACACTATATCGCTATCACACTATATCACTATCACACTATATCGCTATCACACTATATCACTATCACACTATATCACTATCACATTATAGCGCTATCACACTATATCGCTATCACACTATATCGCTATCACACTATCACTATCACACCATATCACTATCACACTATATCACTATCACACTATATCGCTATCACACTATATCGCTATCACACTATATCGCTATCACACTATCACTATCACACTATATCGCTATCACACTATATCGTTATCACACTATATCGCTATCACACTATATCGCTATCACACTATATCACTATCACACTATATCGCTATCACACTATATCGCTATCACACTATATCACTATCACACCATATCGCTATCACACCATATCGCTATCACACCATATCACTATCACACCATATCGCTATCACGCTATATCCCTATCACACTATATCACTATCACACTATATCACTATCACACCATATCGCTATCACACTATATCACTATCACACTATATCGCTATCACACTATATCACTATCACACTATATCACTATCACACCATATCACTATCATACTATATCGCTATCACACTATATCACTATCACACTATATCACTATCACACCATATCACTATCACACTATATCGCTATCACGCTATATCACTATCACACTATATCGCTATCACACTATATCGCTATCACACTATATCGCTATCACGCTATATCCCTATCACACTATATCCCTATCACACTATATCACTATCACACTATATCGCTATCACACTATATCGCTATCACACTATATCGCTATCACACTATATCGCTATCACACTATATCGCTATCACACTATATCACTATCACACTATATCACTATCACACTATATCACTATCACACTATATTGCTATCACACTATATCGCTATCACACTATATCCCTATCACACTTTATCGCTATCACACTATATCACTATCACACTATATTACTATCACACTATATCGCTATCACACTATATCGCAATCACACTATATCGCTATCACACTATATCACTATCACACTATATCACTATCACACTATATCTCTATCACACTATATCACTATCACACTATATCACTATCACACTATATCACTATCACACTATATCGCTATCACACTATATCGCTATCACACTATATCGCTATCACACTATATCACTATCACACTATATCACTATCACACTATATCACTATCACACTATATCACTATCACACTATATCGTTATCACACTATATCACTATCACACTATATCACTATCACATTATATCGCTATCACACTATATCGCTATCACACTATATCGCTATCACACTATCGCTATCACACCATATCACTATCACACTATATCACTATCACACTATATCGCTATCACACTATATCACTATCACACTATATCGCTATCACACTATATCGCTATCACACTATCACTATCACACTATATCGCTATCACACTATATCACTATCACACTATATCACTATCACACTATATCACTATCACACTATATTGCTATCACACTATATCGCTATCACACTATATCCCTATCACACTTTATCGCTATCACACTATATCACTATCACACTATATTACTATCACACTATATCGCTATCACACTATATCGCAATCACACTATATCGCTATCACACTATATCGCTATCACACTATATCACTATCACACTATATCACTATCACACTATATCTCTATCACACTATATCACTATCACACTATATCACTATCACACTATATCACTATCACACTATATCGCTATCACACTATATCGCTATCACACTATATCGCTATCACACTATATCACTATCACACTATATCACTATCACACTATATCACTATCACACTATATCACTATCACACTATATCGTTATCACACTATATCACTATCACATTATATCGCTATCACACTATATCGCTATCACACTATATCGCTATCACACTATCGCTATCACACCATATCACTATCACACTATATCACTATCACACTATATCGCTATCACACTATATCACTATCACACTATATCGCTATCACACTATATCGCTATCACACTATCACTATCACACTATATCGCTATCACACTATATCGTTATCACACTATATCGCTATCACACTATATCGCTATCACACTATATCACTATCACACTATATCGCTATCACACTATATCGCTATCACACTATATCACTATCACACCATATCGCTATCACACTATATCACTATCACACTATATCACTATCACACTATATCGCTATCACACTATCACTATCACACCATATCACTATCACACTATATCACTATCACACGATATCGCTATCACACCATATCGCTATCACACCATATCGCTATCACACCATATCGCTATCACACCATATCGCTATCACGTCATATCCCTATCACACTATATCACTATCACACTATATCACTATCACACTATATCACTATCACACTATATCGCTATCACACTATATCGCTATCACACTATATCGCTATCACACCATATCACTATCGCACCATATCGCTATCGCACTATATCGCTATCCCACCATATCGCTATCACACCATATCACTATCACACCATATCGCTATCACACTATATCACTATCACACTATATCCCTATCACACTATATCGCTATCACACTATATCACTATCACACTATATCCCTATCACACTATATCGCTATCACACTATATCACTATCACACTATATCACTATCACACCATATCGCTATCACACTATATCACTATCACACTATATCGCTATCACACTATATCGCTATCACACTATATCACTATCACACTATATCGCTATCACACTATATCACTATCACACTATATCACTATCACACTATATCACTATCACACTATATCACTATCACACTATATCGCTATCACACTATATGGCTATCACACTATATCGCTATCACACTATATCGCTATCACACTATATCGCTATCACACTATATCACTATCACACTATATCACTATCACACTATATCTCTATCACACTATATCACTATCACACTATATCACTATCACACTATATCACTATCACACTATATCGCTATCACACTATATCGCTATCACACTATATCACTATCACATTATAGCGCTATCACACTATATCGCTATCACACTATATCGCTATCACACTATCACTATCACACCATATCACTATCACACTATATCACTATCACACTATATCGCTATCACACTATATCGCTATCACACTATATCGCTATCACACTATCACTATCACACTATATCGCTATCACACTATATCGTTATCACACTATATCGCTATCACACTATATCGCTATCACACTATATCACTATCACACTATATCGCTATCACACTATATCGCTATCACACTATATCACTATCACACCATATCGCTATCACACCATATCGCTATCACACCATATCACTATCACACCATATCGCTATCACGCTATATCCCTATCACACTATATCACTATCACACTATATCACTATCACACCATATCGCTATCACACCATATCACTATCACACTATATCACTATCACACTATATCGCTATCACACTATATCACTATCACACTATATCTCTATCACACTATATCACTATCACACTATATCGCTATCACACTATATGGCTATCACACTATATCGCTATCACACTATATCACTATCACACTATCTCTATCACACTATATCACTATCACACTATATCACTATCACACTATATCACTATCACACTATATCGCTATCACACTATATCACTATCACACTATATCGCTATCACACTATATCACTATCACACTATATCACTATCACACTATATCACTATCACACTATATCACTATCACACTATATCGCTATCACACTATATCACTATCACATTATATCGCTATCACACTATATCGCTATCACACTATATCGCTATCACACTATCACTATCACACTATATCACTATCACACCATATCACTATCACACTATATCACTATCACACTATATCGCTATCACACTATATCACTATCACACTATATCGCTATCACACTATATCGCTATCACACTATATCACTATCACACTATATCGCTATCACACTATATCGTTATCACACTATATCTCTATCACACTATATCGCTATCACACTATATCACTATCACACTATATCGCTATCACACTATATCGCTATCACACTATATCACTATCACACCATATCGCTATCACACCATATCACTATCACACTATATCACTATCACACTATATCACTATCACACTATATCGCTATCACACTATCACTATCACACCATATCACTATCACACTATATCACTATCACACTATATCGCTATCACACTATATCGCTATCACACTATATCACTATCACACCATATCGCTATCACACCATATCGCTATCACACCATATCGCTATCACACCATATCACTATCACACCATATCGCTATCACGCCATATCCCTATCACACTATATCACTATCACACTATATCACTATCACACTATATCACTATCACACTATATCGCTATCACACTATATCGCTATCACACTATATCGCTATCACACCATATCACTATCACACCATATCGCTATCACACCATATCGCTATCCCACCATATCGCTATCACACCATATCGCTATCACACCATATCGCTATCACACCATATCACTATCACACCATATCGCTATCACACTATATCACTATCACACTATATCCCTATCACACTATATCGCTATCACACTATATCGCTATCACACTATATCCCTATCACACTATATCGCTATCACACTATATCACTATCACACTATATCACTATCACACTATATCACTATCACACTATATCGCTATCACACTATATCACTATCACACTATATCGCTATCACACTATATCGCTATCACACTATATCACTATCACACTATATCACTATCACACTATATCACTATCACACTATATCGCTATCACACTATATGGCTATCACACTATATCGCTATCACACTATATCGCTATCACACTATATCGCTATCACACTATATCACTATCACACTATATCACTATCACACTATATCGCTATCACACTATATCGCTATCACACCTTATCACTATCACACTATATCACTATCACACTATATCGCTATCACACTATATCACTATCACACTATATCGCTATCACACTATATCGCTATCACACTATATCACTATCACACTATATCGCTATCACACTATATCGTTATCACACTATATCTCTATCACACTATATCGCTATCACACTATATCGCTATCACACTATATCGCTATCACACTATATCGCTATCACACTATATCACTATCACACCATATCGCTATCACACCATATCACTATCACACTATATCACTATCACACTATATCACTATCACACTATATCGCTATCACACTATCACTATCACACCATATCACTATCACACTATATCACTATCACACTATATCGCTATCACACTATATCGCTATCACACTATATCACTATCACACCATATCGCTATCACACCATATCGCTATCACACCATATCGCTATCACACCATATCGCTATCACACCATATCGCTATCACGCCATATCCCTATCACACTATATCACTATCACACTATATCGCTATCACACTATATCGCTATCACACTATATCGCTATCACACTATATCGCTATCACACTATATCGCTATCACACCATATCGCTATCACACCATATCGCTATCACACTATATCGCTATCCCACCATATCGCTATCACACCATATCGCTATCACACCATATCGCTATCACACCATATCGCTATCACACCATATCGCTATCACACCATATCGCTATCACACTATATCCCTATCACACTATATCGCTATCACACTATATCGCTATCACACTATATCCCTATCACACTATATCGCTATCACACTATATCACTATCACACTATATCACTATCACACTATATCACTATCACACTATATCGCTATCACACTATATCACTATCACACTATATCGCTATCACACTATATCGCTATCACACTATATCACTATCACACTATATCACTATCACACTATATCACTATCACACTATATCGCTATCACACTATATGGCTATCACACTATATCGCTATCACACTATATCGCTATCACACTATATCGCTATCACACTATATCACTATCACACTATATCACTATCACACTATATCGCTATCACACTATATCGCTATCACACTATATCGCTATCACACTATATCGCTATCACACTATATCGCTATCACACTATATCGCTATCACACTATATCGCTATCACACTATATCGCTATCACACTATATCGCTATCACACTATATCGCTATCACACTATATCGCTATCACACTATATCGCTATCACACTATATCGCTATCACACTATATCGCTATCACACTATATCGCTATCATACTATATGGCTATCACACTATATCGCTATCACACTATATCGCTATCACACTATATCGCTATCACACTATATCGCTATCACACTATATCACTATCACACTATATCTCTATCACACTATATCACTATCACACTATATCACTATCACACTATATCGCTATCACACTATATCGCTATCACACTATATCGCTATCACACTATATCCCTATCACACTTTATCGCTATCACACTATATCACTATCACACTATATTACTATCACACTATATCGCTATCACACTATATCGCTATCACACTATATCGCTATCACACTATATCACTATCACACTATATCACTATCACACTATATCTCTATCACACTATATCACTATCACACTATATCACTATCACACTATATCACTATCACACTATATCGCTATCACACTATATCACTATCACACTATATCTCTATCACACTATATCACTATCACACTATATCACTATCACACTATATCACTATCACACTATATCACTATCACACTATATCACTATCACACTATATCGCTATCACACTATATCGCTATCACACTATATCGCTATCACACTATATCACTATCACACTATATCACTATCACACTATATCGCTATCACACTATATCACTATCACACTATATCACTATCACACTATATCGCTATCACACTATATCACTATCACACTATATCACTATCACACTATATCTCTATCACACTATATCACTATCACACTATATCACTATCACACTATATCACTATCACACTATATCACTATCACACTATATCGCTATCACACTATATCACTATCACACTATATCACTATCACACTATATCGCTATCACACTATATCGCTATCACACTATATCGCTATCACACTATATCACTATCACACTATATCGCTATCACACTATATCACTATCACACTATATCGCTATCACACTATATCGCTATCACACTATATCCCTATCACACTATATCGCTATCACACTATATCACTATCACACTATATTACTATCACACTATATCGCTATCACAGTACACGTTCTCCGTTAACAGAGAAACGATCTACGATCAGTCGGGTGTCACATCATGTCACATGTAAATCACCATCCCGCGTCGCATGTCTCCTCAAACCTCATTTTCACTGGTTCCAGAATAAGGTTCAAGTGAAGCCCTGACCCTGAGCTGGAGGCATTCACATGTTATCTGGAACCGTTAGCTAGCTGAGGCCAAGGGCCGAAATTACTTCCACGCTGCAGCAGGCAGCCTGTAGGACGGCACTTTAAAACGAGTTCCGTCCAAATATTCATTATTACATCTTTCATTTTGTATTTGATCATTTAAAGACAAAAGGGATAATATTGAACCTACCCTTCTAAATATCATTGAACAGTGAACAATTATAAAGAGATACATATATTTTGTTTTTTGATCTCAGATTAAAATTAGAATAATGAATGAACGCTGAAGTACCTGGACCTCAACAGAGATGATTCTGCTTTTTGCTTTTTCTATTTTTGTGTCAGTACCAAAAAGAAAAAAAATTAAAAAGGATTGATTTAATTATTGTTTCAATATAATTTTTCTCAGAAAATCTTTCTCAGAAATATCAGATAAAACATTTAAAAGAGGCTTGTAAAAAAACAGACAAGTGAACTAAAACAGAGCAAGGGCATGTTTCTCTGGAACATGCGGCTTCTGGAACCATAAAACCATAAAGAGTGTGTGTGTGTGTGTGTGTGTGTGTGTGTGTGTGTGTGTGTGAGAGAGCGAGAGAGCGCTGTTTTGCACACACAGTACAGCATTCAGGACATCATTGTTTTCAGCGTGGGTTTATTGAAAACCAGCAATCATGGAGCCATTTTTAACATTTTTGTTACTGACATGTAAATAGACGGAGCAAAAAAGATTCAGACCCCAAAAGTACTTGGACTGTAGAATCAGTGACTTCGACAGCTCTGTGATTATCTCAGCGGTAGTGCAGACATTCTGCTTAATCTCATCATGTTTTATTAAAAATTATGGTTAAAGTTTACAGTTAGAGAATCAGTTTGGGACCAAAAGGTTGCTGGTTCAATTCCTTGAAGCACTTTCCCCTCCCTCTACATGGCTGAAGTGCCCTCGAGCAAGGCACCGAACCCCTAACTGCTGCCTGGGCGCTGTAAGAAAGGCTCGATGAATAAAGGCTGAGGGTTCCTAAACTCCGAACACAGGGTGGAATTACTCTCAGCTCCACCCTGTAAACGGGTGTGTCAGAGGGGTGTGTGCTCAGTGCAGTGTGACTCCTGCAGATTTGAAGCAGAGTGAGTCTCGACTCGACTCTGAAAAACTGGAAGTTGATGAATTATTTTCCTTCTTCAGTAAACACACGTCTGATAAAGGCCCCGAGTTCCCCGTGTACACAGGGTCCTGCCCCGCTGGGACAAGAACCGGCTTTACTGCAGTGTGAATCAGTCTCAGAGTTCGAGTGTGTGTCTGGAGGAAGATGGGTCCACAGGGTTCTCTTCTGACTCATGTGTGCAGGTGAATACAGGAAGCAGTGTCTCTCCTCAACAGGAAACAGAGCAGAGGGAGGAGGCGGAGCCACAGTCTACTCCACATGCAGGTGTGTGTCCTTCTCCACTCTAATAACACACGTATGGGATGAATGAAAAAAAGAAAGAACGTAAATGATGATAATATACAAAAGAAACTAAAGATTTGGGACTCATTATAGAGAAAATACAGAAATTAAAGGTTTTATTCCTCTTAAACTGCAGCAGTTTACCAACAACAAAAGTTCACTTTTATTTAATAAAGAAATCATAGTTTCTACCCGTTTACACTTACAGTGGATATTAGTGAAATAAGTTACTTCCTGTTGTCACTTACATTATAGCAGCTACAAACTAGTCATTCTCAAACCAGCTTCTCTCTCTCTTTCTCTCTCTCTCTCTTTCTCCATCTCTCTCTGTCTCTCTCCATCTCTCTCTTTCTCCATCTCTCTGTCTCTCTCTCCATCTCTCTCTCTCTCTCTCTCTCTCAAATGACTCTGTCTCTCTCATGAAGTTAATAAGACAAAAGAATCACAGTTTGCTGTGTTACTGAGAAACCACACAGAAGTCTACACTCCTCTTTCCTCCATATCATCTCATCTCATTATCTCTAGCTGCTTTATCCTTCTACAGGGTCGCAGGCAAGCTGGATCCTATCCCAGCTGACTACGGGCGAAAGGCGGGGTTCACCCTGGACAAGTCGCCAGGTCATCACAGGGCTGACACATAGACACAGACAACCATTCACACTCACATTCACACCTACGCTCAATTTAGAGTCACCAGTTAACCTAACCTGCATGTCTTTGGACTGTGGGGGAAACCGGAGCACCCGGAGGAAACCCACGCGGACACGGGGAGAACATGCAAACTCCACACAGAAAGGCCCTCGCCGGCCCCGGGGCTCGAACCTGGACCTTCTTGCTGTGAGGCGACAGCGCAAACCACTACACCACCGTGCCACCCTCTTTCCTCCATATTTTTTCATATGATGTCATTCATTCATGTCACTAACTGCACACAGGTGTGATTGATGAGGTTGTCTGTGTGGCGTTAGTTAATCAGGGCCTGAGTGTGAGAGGAGTGTGGACACAACGCATTCAGCACAGACAGACAGAGGGAAAAAGATGTGTGAAGTCTGTGCTGATTTTACTCAGTGAGAATTATGTTAGTGAGACCGAGCGCAGGGAGGAGTGGAGCACTGTTAGTGTTAGTGTTAGTGCAGGGAGGAGTGGAGCACTGTTAGTGTTAGTGCAGGGAGGAGTGGAGCACTGTTAGTGTTAGTGTTAGTGCAGGGAGGAGTGGAGCACTGTTAGTGTTAGTGCAGGGAGGAGTGGAGCACTGTTAGTGTTAGTGCAGGGAGGAGTGGAGCACTGTTAGTGTTAGTGTTAGTGCAGGGAGGAGTGGAGCACTGTTAGTGTTAGTGTTAGTGCAGGGAGGAGTGGAGCACTGTTAGTGTTAGTGCAGGGAGGAGTGGAGCACTGTTAGTGTTAGTGCAGGGAGGAGTGGAGCACTGTTAGTGTTAGTGCAGGGAGGAGTGGAGCACTGTTAGTGTTAGTGCAGGGAGGAGTGGAGCACTGTTAGTGTTAGTGCAGGGAGGAGTGGAGCACTGTTAGTGTTAGTGTTAGTACAGGGAGGAGTGGAGCACTGTTAGTGTTAGTGTTAGTACAGGGAGGAGTGGAGCACTGTTAGTGTTAGTGTTAGTACAGGGAGGAGTGGAGCACTGTTAGTGTTAGTGTTAGTACAGGGAGGAGTGGAGCACTGTTAGTGTTAGTGTTAGTGCAGGGAGGAGTGGAGCACTGTTAGTGTTAGTGTTAGTGCAGGGAGGAGTGGAGCACTGTTAGTGTTAGTGTTAGTGCAGGGAGGAGTGGAGCACTGTTAGTGTTAGTGTTAGTGCAGGGAGGAGTGGAGCACTGTTAGTGTTAGTGTTAGTACAGGGAGGAGTGGAGCACTGTTAGTGTTAGTGTTAGTACAGGGAGGAGTGGAGCACTGTTAGTGTTAGTGTTAGTGCAGGGAGGAGTGGAGCACTGTTAGTGTTAGTGTTAGTGCAGGGAGGAGTGGAGCACTGTTAGTGTTAGTGTTAGTGCAGGGAGGAGTGGAGCACTGTTAGTGTTAGTACAGGGAGGAGTGGAGCACTGTTAGTGTTAGTGTTAGTACAGGGAGGAGTGGAGCACTGTTAGTGTTACTGTTAGTACAGGGAGGAGTGGAGCACTGTTAGTGTTAGTGTTAGTGCAGGGAGGAGTGGAGCACTGTTAGTGTTAGTGTTAGTGCAGGGAGGAGTGGAGCACTGTTAGTGTTAGTGTTAGTACAGGGAGGAGTGGAGCACTGTTAGTGTTAGTGTTAGTGCAGGGAGGAGTGGAGCACTGTTAGTGTTAGTGTTAGTGTTAGTGCAGGGAGGAGTGGAGCACTGTTAGTGTTAGTGTTAGTGCAGGGAGGAGTGGAGCACTGTTAGTGTTAGTGTTAGTGCAGGGAGGAGTGGAGCACTATTAGTGTTAGTACAGGGAGGAGTGGAGCACTGTTAGTGTTAGTGTTAGTGCAGGGAGGAGTGGAGCACTGTTAGTGTTAGTGTTAGTGCAGGGAGGAGTGGAGCACTGTTAGTGTTAGTGCAGGGAGGAGTGGAGCACTGTTAGTGTTAGTGTTAGTGCAGGGAGGAGTGGAGCACTGTTAGTGTTAGTGTTAGTACAGGGAGGAGTGGAGCACTGTTAGTGTTACTGTTAGTACAGGGAGGAGTGGAGCACTGTTAGTGTTAGTGTTAGTGCAGGGAGGAGTGGAGCACTGTTAGTGTTAGTGTTAGTGCAGGGAGGAGTGGAGCACTGTTAGTGTTAGTGTTAGTACAGGGAGGAGTGGAGCACTGTTAGTGTTAGTGTTAGTGCAGGGAGGAGTGGAGCACTGTTAGTGTTAGTGTTAGTGCAGGGAGGAGTGGAGCACTGTTAGTGTTAGTGTTAGTGCCGGGAGGAGTGGAGCACTGTTAGTGTTAGTGTTAGTGCAGGGAGGAGTGGAGCACTATTAGTGTTAGTACAGGGAGGAGTGGAGCACTGTTAGTGTTAGTGTGAGTGCAGGGAGGAGTGGAGCACTGTTAGTGTTAGTGTTAGTGCAGGGAGGAGTGGAGCACTGTTAGTGTTAGTGTTAGTGCAGGGAGGAGTGGAGCACTGTTAGTGTTAGTGTTAGTACAGGGAGGAGTGGAGCACTGTTAGTGTTAGTGCAGGGAGGAGTGGAGCACTGTTAGTGTTAGTACAGGGAGGAGTGGAGCACTGTTAGTGTTAGTGTTAGTGCAGGGAGGAGTGGAGCACTGTTAGTGTTAGTGTTAGTGCAGGGAGGAGTGGAGCACTGTTAGTGTTAGTACAGGGAGGAGTGGAGCACTGTTAGTGTTAGTGTTAGTGCAGGGAGGAGTGGAGCACTGTTAGTGTTAGTGTTAGTACAGGGAGGAGTGGAGCACTGTTAGTGTTACTGTTAGTACAGGGAGGAGTGGAGCACTGTTAGTGTTAGTGTTAGTGCAGGGAGGAGTGGAGCACTGTTAGTGTTAGTGTTAGTGCAGGGAGGAGTGGAGCACTGTTAGTGTTAGTGTTAGTACAGGGAGGAGTGGAGCACTGTTAGTGTTAGTGCAGGGAGGAGTGGAGCACTGTTAGTGTTAGTGTTAGTGCAGGGAGGAGTGGAGCACTGTTAGTGTTAGTGTTAGTGCAGGGAGGAGTGGAGCACTGTTAGTGTTAGTGTTAGTACAGGGAGGAGTGGAGCACTGTTAGTGTTAGTGCAGGGAGGAGTGGAGCACTGTTAGTGTTAGTGTTAGTGCAGGGAGGAGTGGAGCACTGTTAGTGTTAGTGTTAGTGTTAGTACAGGGAGGAGTGGAGCACTGTTAGTGTTAGTGTTAGTGCAGGGAGGAGTGGAGCACTGTTAGTGTTAGTGTTAGTGCAGGGAGGAGTGGAGCACTGTTAGTGTTAGTGCAGGGAGGAGTGGAGCACTGTTAGTGTTAGTGTTAGTGCAGGGAGGAGTGGAGCACTGTTAGTGTTAGTGTTAGTGCAGGGAGGAGTGGAGCACTATTAGTGTTAGTACAGGGAGGAGTGGAGCACTGTTAGTGTTAGTGTTAGTGCAGGGAGGAGTGGAGCACTGTTAGTGTTAGTGTTAGTGCAGGGAGGAGTGGAGCACTGTTAGTGTTAGTGTTAGTGCAGGGAGGAGTGGAGCACTGTTAGTGTTAGTGTTAG
Organism: Neoarius graeffei; assembly: GCF_027579695.1. Taxonomy (NCBI): domain Eukaryota; kingdom Metazoa; phylum Chordata; class Actinopteri; order Siluriformes; family Ariidae; genus Neoarius; species Neoarius graeffei. The sequence goes on along the minus strand of NC_083592.1, from coordinate 1,080,600 downwards.
TACAGGGAGGAGTGGAGCACTGTTAGTGTTAGTGCAGGGAGGAGTGGAGCACTGTTAGTGTTAGTGCAGGGAGGAGTGGAGCACTGTTAGTGTTAGTGTTAGTGTTAGTACAGGGAGGAGTGGAGCACTGTTAGTGTTAGTGTTAGTGCAGGGAGGAGTGGAGCACTGTTAGTGTTAGTGCAGGGAGGAGTGGAGCACTGTTAGTGTTAGTGCAGGGAGGAGTGGAGCACTGTTAGTGTTAGTGTTAGTGCAGGGAGGAGTGGAGCACTGTTAGTGTTAGTGTTAGTACAGGGAGGAGTGGAGCACTGTTAGTGTTAGTGCAGGGAGGAGTGGAGCACTGTTAGTGTTAGTGTTAGTGCAGGGAGGAGTGGAGCACTGTTAGTGTTAGTGTTAGTACAGGGAGGAGTGGAGCACTGTTAGTGTTAGTGTTAGTGCAGGGAGGAGTGGAGCACTGTTAGTGTTAGTGTTAGTGCAGGGAGGAGTGGAGAACTGTTAGTGTTAGTGCAGGGAGGAGTGGAGCACTGTTAGTGTTAGTGTTAGTGCAGGGAGGAGTGGAGCACTGTTAGTGTTAGTGTTAGTGCAGGGAGGAGTGGAGCACTGTTAGTGTTAGTGTTAGTGCAGGGAGGAGTGGAGCACTGTTAGTGTTAGTGTTAGTGCAGGGAGGAGTGGAGCACTGTTAGTGTTAGTGCAGGGAGGAGTGGAGCACTGTTAGTGTTAGTATTAGTGCAGGGAGGAGTGGAGCACTGTTAGTGTTAGTGTTAGTGCAGGGAGGAGTGGAGCACTGTTAGTGTTAGTGTTAGTACAGGGAGGAGTGGGGCACTGTTAGTGTTAGTGTTAGTGCAGGGAGGAGTGGAGCACTGTTAGTGTTAGTGTTAGTACAGGGAGGAGTGGAGCACTGTTAGTGTTAGTGTTAGTGCAGGGAGGAGTGGAGCACTGTTAGTGTTAGTGTTAGTGCAGGGAGGAGTGGAGCACTGTTAGTGTTAGTGTTAGTGCAGGGAGGAGTGGAGCACTGTTAGTGTTAGTGTTAGTGCAGGGAGGAGTGGAGCACTGTTAGTGTTAGTGTTAGTGCAGGGAGGAGTGGAGCACTGTTAGTGTTAGTACAGGGAGGAGTGGAGCACTGTTAGTGTTAGTGTTAGTACAGGGAGGAGTGGAGCACTGTTAGTGTTACTGTTAGTACAGGGAGGAGTGGAGCACTGTTAGTGTTAGTGTTAGTGCAGGGAGGAGTGGAGCACTGTTAGTGTTAGTGTTAGTACAGGGAGGAGTGGAGCACTGTTAGTGTTACTGTTAGTACAGGGAGGAGTGGAGCACTGTTAGTGTTAGTGTTAGTGCAGGGAGGAGTGGAGCACTGTTAGTGTTAGTGTTAGTGCAGGGAGGAGTGGAGCACTGTTAGTGTTAGTGTTAGTACAGGGAGGAGTGGAGCACTGTTAGTGTTAGTGTTAGTGCAGGGAGGAGTGGAGCACTGTTAGTGTTAGTGTTAGTGCAGGGAGGAGTGGAGCACTGTTAGTGTTAGTGTTAGTGCAGGGAGGAGTGGAGCACTGTTAGTGTTAGTGTTAGTGCAGGGAGGAGTGGAGCACTATTAGTGTTAGTACAGGGAGGAGTGGAGCACTGTTAGTGTTAGTGTTAGTGCAGGGAGGAGTGGAGCACTGTTAGTGTTAGTGTTAGTGCAGGGAGGAGTGGAGCACTGTTAGTGTTAGTGCAGGGAGGAGTGGAGCACTGTTAGTGTTAGTGTTAGTGCAGGGAGGAGTGGAGCACTGTTAGTGTTAGTGTTAGTACAGGGAGGAGTGGAGCACTGTTAGTGTTACTGTTAGTACAGGGAGGAGTGGAGCACTGTTAGTGTTAGTGCAGGGAGGAGTGGAGCACTGTTAGTGTTAGTGTTAGTGCAGGGAGGAGTGGAGCACTGTTAGTGTTAGTGTTAGTACAGGGAGGAGTGGAGCACTGTTAGTGTTAGTGTTAGTGCAGGGAGGAGTGGAGCACTGTTAGTGTTAGTGTTAGTGCAGGGAGGAGTGGAGCACTGTTAGTGTTAGTGTTAGTGCAGGGAGGAGTGGAGCACTGTTAGTGTTAGTGTTAGTGCAGGGAGGAGTGGAGCACTATTAGTGTTAGTACAGGGAGGAGTGGAGCACTGTTAGTGTTAGTGTGAGTGCAGGGAGGAGTGGAGCACTGTTAGTGTTAGTGTTAGTGCAGGGAGGAGTGGAGCACTGTTAGTGTTAGTGCAGGGAGGAGTGGAGCACTGTTAGTGTTAGTGTTAGTACAGGGAGGAGTGGAGCACTGTTAGTGTTAGTGCAGGGAGGAGTGGAGCACTGTTAGTGTTAGTACAGGGAGGAGTGGAGCACTGTTAGTGTTAGTGTTAGTGCAGGGAGGAGTGGAGCACTGTTAGTGTTAGTGTTAGTGCAGGGAGGAGTGGAGCACTGTTAGTGTTAGTACAGGGAGGAGTGGAGCACTGTTAGTGTTAGTGTTAGTGCAGGGAGGAGTGGAGCACTGTTAGTGTTAGTGTTAGTACAGGGAGGAGTGGAGCACTGTTAGTGTTACTGTTAGTACAGGGAGGAGTGGAGCACTGTTAGTGTTAGTGTTAGTGCAGGGAGGAGTGGAGCACTGTTAGTGTTAGTGTTAGTGCAGGGAGGAGTGGAGCACTGTTAGTGTTAGTGTTAGTACAGGGAGGAGTGGAGCACTGTTAGTGTTAGTGCAGGGAGGAGTGGAGCACTGTTAGTGTTAGTGTTAGTGCAGGGAGGAGTGGAGCACTGTTAGTGTTAGTGTTAGTGCAGGGAGGAGTGGAGCACTGTTAGTGTTAGTGTTAGTACAGGGAGGAGTGGAGCACTGTTAGTGTTAGTGCAGGGAGGAGTGGAGCACTGTTAGTGTTAGTGCAGGGAGGAGTGGAGCACTGTTAGTGTTAGTGTTAGTGTTAGTACAGGGAGGAGTGGAGCACTGTTAGTGTTAGTGTTAGTGCAGGGAGGAGTGGAGCACTGTTAGTGTTAGTGTTAGTGCAGGGAGGAGTGGAGCACTGTTAGTGTTAGTGCAGGGAGGAGTGGAGCACTGTTAGTGTTAGTGTTAGTGCAGGGAGGAGTGGAGCACTGTTAGTGTTAGTGTTAGTGCAGGGAGGAGTGGAGCACTATTAGTGTTAGTACAGGGAGGAGTGGAGCACTGTTAGTGTTAGTGTTAGTGCAGGGAGGAGTGGAGCACTGTTAGTGTTAGTGTTAGTGCAGGGAGGAGTGGAGCACTGTTAGTGTTAGTGTTAGTGCAGGGAGGAGTGGAGCACTGTTAGTGTTAGTGTTAGTACAGGGAGGAGTGGAGCACTGTTAGTGTTAGTGCAGGGAGGAGTGGAGCACTGTTAGTGTTAGTGCAGGGAGGAGTGGAGCACTGTTAGTGTTAGTGTTAGTGTTAGTACAGGGAGGAGTGGAGCACTGTTAGTGTTAGTGTTAGTGCAGGGAGGAGTGGAGCACTGTTAGTGTTAGTGCAGGGAGGAGTGGAGCACTGTTAGTGTTAGTGCAGGGAGGAGTGGAGCACTGTTAGTGTTAGTGTTAGTGCAGGGAGGAGTGGAGCACTGTTAGTGTTAGTGTTAGTACAGGGAGGAGTGGAGCACTGTTAGTGTTAGTGCAGGGAGGAGTGGAGCACTGTTAGTGTTAGTGTTAGTGCAGGGAGGAGTGGAGCACTGTTAGTGTTAGTGTTAGTACAGGGAGGAGTGGAGCACTGTTAGTGTTAGTGTTAGTGCAGGGAGGAGTGGAGCACTGTTAGTGTTAGTGTTAGTGCAGGGAGGAGTGGAGAACTGTTAGTGTTAGTGCAGGGAGGAGTGGAGCACTGTTAGTGTTAGTGTTAGTGCAGGGAGGAGTGGAGCACTGTTAGTGTTAGTGTTAGTGCAGGGAGGAGTGGAGCACTGTTAGTGTTAGTGTTAGTGCAGGGAGGAGTGGAGCACTGTTAGTGTTAGTGTTAGTGCAGGGAGGAGTGGAGCACTGTTAGTGTTAGTGCAGGGAGGAGTGGAGCACTGTTAGTGTTAGTATTAGTGCAGGGAGGAGTGGAGCACTGTTAGTGTTAGTGTTAGTGCAGGGAGGAGTGGAGCACTGTTAGTGTTAGTGTTAGTACAGGGAGGAGTGGGGCACTGTTAGTGTTAGTGTTAGTGCAGGGAGGAGTGGAGCACTGTTAGTGTTCGTGTTAGTGCAGGGAGGAGTGGAGCACTGTTAGTGTTAGTGTTAGTGCAGGGAGGAGTGGAGCAGTGTTAGTGTTAGTGCAGGGAGGAGTGGAGCACTGTTAGTGTTAGTGTTAGTACAGGGAGGAGTGGAGCACTGTTAGTGTTAGTGCAGGGAGGAGTGGAGCACTGTTAGTGTTAGTGTTAGTACAGGGAGGAGTGGAGCACTGTTAGTGTTAGTGCAGGGAGGAGTGGAGCACTGTTAGTGTTAGTGTTAGTGCAGGGAGGAGTGGAGCACTGTTAGTGTTAGTGTTAGTACAGGGAGGAGTGGAGCACTGTTAGTGTTAGTGTTAGTGCAGGGAGGAGTGGAGCACTGTTAGTGTTAGTGTTAGTGCAGGGAGGAGTGGAGCACTGTTAGTGTTAGTGTTAGTGCAGGGAGGAGTGGAGCACTGTTAGTGTTAGTGTTAGTGCAGGGAGGAGTGGAGCACTGTTAGTGTTAGTGTTAGTGCAGGGAGGAGTGGAGCACTGTTAGTGTTAGTGTTAGAGCAGGGAGGAGTGGAGCACTGTTAGTGTTAGTGTTAGTGCAGGGAGGAGTGGAGCACTGTTAGTGTTAGTGTTAGTACAGGGAGGAGTGGAGCACTGTTAGTGTTAGTGTTAGTGCAGGGAGGAGTGGAGCACTGTTAGTGTTAGTGTTAGTGCAGGGAGGAGTGGAGCACTGTTAGTGTTAGTGCAGGGAGGAGTGGAGCACTGTTAGTGTTAGTGCAGGGAGGAGTGGAGCACTGTTAGTGTTAGTGTTAGTGCAGGGAGGAGTGGAGCACTGTTAGTGTTAGTGTTAGTGCAGGGAGGAGTGGAGCACTGTTAGTGTTAGTGTTAGTGCAGGGAGGAGTGGAGCACTGTTAGTGTTAGTGTTAGTGCAGGGAGGAGTGGAGCACTGTTAGTGTTAGTGTTAGTACAGGGAGGAGTGGAGCACTGTAAGTGTTAGTGTTAGTACAGGGAGGAGTGGAGCACTGTTAGTGTTAGTGTTAGTGCAGGGAGGAGTGGAGCACTGTTAGTGTTAGTATTAGTGCAGGGAGGAGTGGAGCACTGTTAGTGTTAGTGCAGGGAGGAGTGGAGCACTGTTAGTATTAGTGCAGGGAGGAGTGGAGCACTGTTAGTGTTAGTGTTAGTGCAGGGAGGAGTGGAGCACTGTTAGTGTTAGTGTTAGTGCAGGGAGGAGTGGAGCACTGTTAGTGTTAGTGTTAGTGCAGGGAGGAGTGGAGCACTGTTAGTGTTAGTGTTAGTACAGGGAGGAGTGGAGCACTGTTAGTGTTAGTGTTAGTGCAGGGAGGAGTGGAGCACTGTTAGTGTTAGTGTTAGTGCAGGGAGGAGTGGAGCACTGTTAGTGTTAGTGTTAGTGCAGGGAGGAGTGGAGCACTGTTAGTGTTAGTGTTAGTGCAGGGAGGAGTGGAGCACTATTAGTGTTAGTACAGGGAGGAGTGGAGCACTGTTAGTGTTAGTGTTAGTGCAGGGAGGAGTGGAGCACTGTTAGTGTTAGTGTTAGTGCAGGGAGGAGTGGAGCACTGTTAGTGTTAGTGTTAGTGCAGGGAGGAGTGGAGCACTGTTAGTGTTAGTGCAGGGAGGAGTGGAGCACTGTAAGTGTTAGTGCAGGGAGGAGTGGAGCACTGTTAGTGTTAGTGTTAGTGTTAGTACAGGGAGGAGTGGAGCACTGTTAGTGTTAGTGTTAGTGCAGGGAGGAGTGGAGCACTGTTAGTGTTAGTGTTAGTGCAGGGAGGAGTGGAGCACTGTTAGTGTTAGTGCAGGGAGGAGTGGAGCACTGTTAGTGTTAGTGTTAGTGCAGGGAGGAGTGAAGCACTGTTAGTGTTAGTGTTAGTACAGGGAGGAGTGGAGCACTGTTAGTGTTAGTGCAGGGAGGAGTGGAGCACTGTTAGTGTTAGTGTTAGTGCAGGGAGGAGTGGAGCACTGTTAGTGTTAGTGTTAGTGTTAGTACAGGGAGGAGTGGAGCACTGTTAGTGTTAGTGTTAGTGCAGGGAGGAGTGGAGCACTGTTAGTGTTAGTGTTAGTGCAGGGAGGAGTGGAGCACTGTTAGTGTTAGTGCAGGGAGGAGTGGAGCACTGTTAGTGTTAGTGTTAGTGCAGGGAGGAGTGGAGCAGTGTTAGTGTTAGTGCAGGGAGGAGTGGAGCACTGTTAGTGTTAGTGTTAGTACAGGGAGGAGTGGAGCACTGTTAGTGTTAGTGTTAGTGCAGGGAGGAGTGGAGCACTGTTAGTGTTAGTGTTAGTACAGGGAGGAGTGGAGCACTGTTAGTGTTAGTGTTAGTGCAGGGAGGAGTGGAGCACTGTTAGTGTTAGTGTTAGTGCAGGGAGGAGTGGAGCACTGTTAGTGTTCGTGTTAGTGCAGGGAGGAGTGGAGCACTGTTAGTGTTAGTGTTAGTGCAGGGAGGAGTGGAGCAGTGTTAGTGTTAGTGCAGGGAGGAGTGGAGCACTGTTAGTGTTAGTGTTAGTACAGGGAGGAGTGGAGCACTGTTAGTGTTAGTGTTAGTGCAGGGAGGAGTGGAGCACTGTTAGTGTTAGTGTTAGTACAGGGAGGAGTGGAGCACTGTTAGTGTTAGTGTTAGTGCAGGGAGGAGTGGAGCACTGTTAGTGTTAGTGTTAGTGCAGGGAGGAGTGGAGCACTGTTAGTGTTAGTGTTAGTACAGGGAGGAGTGGAGCACTGTTAGTGTTAGTGTTAGTGCAGGGAGGAGTGGAGCACTGTTAGTGTTAGTGTTAGTGCAGGGAGGAGTGGAGCACTGTTAGTGTTAGTGTTAGTGCAGGGAGGAGTGGAGCACTGTTAGTGTTAGTGTTAGTGCAGGGAGGAGTGGAGCACTGTTAGTGTTAGTGTTAGTGCAGGGAGGAGTGGAGCACTGTTAGTGTTAGTGTTAGAGCAGGGAGGAGTGGAGCACTGTTAGTGTTAGTGCAGGGAGGAGTGGAGCACTGTTAGTGTTAGTGTTAGTACAGGGAGGAGTGGAGCACTGTTAGTGTTAGTGTTAGTGCAGGGAGGAGTGGAGCACTGTTAGTGTTAGTGCAGGGAGGAGTGGAGCACTGTTAGTGTTAGTGCAGGGAGGAGTGGAGCACTGTTAGTGTTAGTGCAGGGAGGAGTGGAGCACTGTTAGTGTTAGTGTTAGTACAGGGAGGAGTGGAGCACTGTTAGTGTTACTGTTAGTACAGGGAGGAGTGGAGCACTGTTAGTGTTAGTGTTAGTGCAGGGAGGAGTGGAGCACTGTTAGTGTTAGTGCAGGGAGGAGTGGAGCACTGTTAGTGTTAGTACAGGGAGGAGTGGAGCACTGTTAGTGTTAGTGTTAGTACAGGGAGGAGTGGAGCACTGTTAGTGTTACTGTTAGTACAGGGAGGAGTGGAGCACTGTTAGTGTTAGTGTTAGTGCAGGGAGGAGTGGAGCACTGTTAGTGTTAGTGTTAGTACAGGGAGGAGTGGAGCACTGTTAGTGTTACTGTTAGTACAGGGAGGAGTGGAGCACTGTTAGTGTTAGTGTTAGTGCAGGGAGGAGTGGAGCACTGTTAGTGTTAGTGTTAGTGCAGGGAGGAGTGGAGCACTGTTAGTGTTAGTGTTAGTACAGGGAGGAGTGGAGCACTGTTAGTGTTAGTGTTAGTGCAGGGAGGAGTGGAGCACTGTTAGTGTTAGTGTTAGTGCAGGGAGGAGTGGAGCACTGTTAGTGTTAGTGTTAGTGCAGGGAGGAGTGGAGCACTGTTAGTGTTAGTGTTAGTGCAGGGAGGAGTGGAGCACTATTAGTGTTAGTACAGGGAGGAGTGGAGCACTGTTAGTGTTAGTGTTAGTGCAGGGAGGAGTGGAGCACTGTTAGTGTTAGTGTTAGTGCAGGGAGGAGTGGAGCACTGTTAGTGTTAGTGCAGGGAGGAGTGGAGCACTGTTAGTGTTAGTGTTAGTGCAGGGAGGAGTGGAGCACTGTTAGTGTTAGTGTTAGTACAGGGAGGAGTGGAGCACTGTTAGTGTTACTGTTAGTACAGGGAGGAGTGGAGCACTGTTAGTGTTAGTGCAGGGAGGAGTGGAGCACTGTTAGTGTTAGTGTTAGTGCAGGGAGGAGTGGAGCACTGTTAGTGTTAGTGTTAGTACAGGGAGGAGTGGAGCACTGTTAGTGTTAGTGTTAGTGCAGGGAGGAGTGGAGCACTGTTAGTGTTAGTGTTAGTGCAGGGAGGAGTGGAGCACTGTTAGTGTTAGTGTTAGTGCAGGGAGGAGTGGAGCACTGTTAGTGTTAGTGTTAGTGCAGGGAGGAGTGGAGCACTATTAGTGTTAGTACAGGGAGGAGTGGAGCACTGTTAGTGTTAGTGTGAGTGCAGGGAGGAGTGGAGCACTGTTAGTGTTAGTGTTAGTGCAGGGAGGAGTGGAGCACTGTTAGTGTTAGTGCAGGGAGGAGTGGAGCACTGTTAGTGTTAGTGTTAGTACAGGGAGGAGTGGAGCACTGTTAGTGTTAGTGCAGGGAGGAGTGGAGCACTGTTAGTGTTAGTACAGGGAGGAGTGGAGCACTGTTAGTGTTAGTGTTAGTGCAGGGAGGAGTGGAGCACTGTTAGTGTTAGTGTTAGTGCAGGGAGGAGTGGAGCACTGTTAGTGTTAGTACAGGGAGGAGTGGAGCACTGTTAGTGTTAGTGTTAGTGCAGGGAGGAGTGGAGCACTGTTAGTGTTAGTGTTAGTACAGGGAGGAGTGGAGCACTGTTAGTGTTACTGTTAGTACAGGGAGGAGTGGAGCACTGTTAGTGTTAGTGTTAGTGCAGGGAGGAGTGGAGCACTGTTAGTGTTAGTGTTAGTGCAGGGAGGAGTGGAGCACTGTTAGTGTTAGTGTTAGTACAGGGAGGAGTGGAGCACTGTTAGTGTTAGTGCAGGGAGGAGTGGAGCACTGTTAGTGTTAGTGTTAGTGCAGGGAGGAGTGGAGCACTGTTAGTGTTAGTGTTAGTGCAGGGAGGAGTGGAGCACTGTTAGTGTTAGTGTTAGTACAGGGAGGAGTGGAGCACTGTTAGTGTTAGTGCAGGGAGGAGTGGAGCACTGTTAGTGTTAGTGCAGGGAGGAGTGGAGCACTGTTAGTGTTAGTGTTAGTGTTAGTACAGGGAGGAGTGGAGCACTGTTAGTGTTAGTGTTAGTGCAGGGAGGAGTGGAGCACTGTTAGTGTTAGTGTTAGTGCAGGGAGGAGTGGAGCACTGTTAGTGTTAGTGCAGGGAGGAGTGGAGCACTGTTAGTGTTAGTGTTAGTGCAGGGAGGAGTGGAGCACTGTTAGTGTTAGTGTTAGTGCAGGGAGGAGTGGAGCACTATTAGTGTTAGTACAGGGAGGAGTGGAGCACTGTTAGTGTTAGTGTTAGTGCAGGGAGGAGTGGAGCACTGTTAGTGTTAGTGTTAGTGCAGGGAGGAGTGGAGCACTGTTAGTGTTAGTGTTAGTGCAGGGAGGAGTGGAGCACTGTTAGTGTTAGTGTTAGTACAGGGAGGAGTGGAGCACTGTTAGTGTTAGTGCAGGGAGGAGTGGAGCACTGTTAGTGTTAGTGCAGGGAGGAGTGGAGCACTGTTAGTGTTAGTGTTAGTGTTAGTACAGGGAGGAGTGGAGCACTGTTAGTGTTAGTGTTAGTGCAGGGAGGAGTGGAGCACTGTTAGTGTTAGTGCAGGGAGGAGTGGAGCACTATTAGTGTTAGTACAGGGAGGAGTGGAGCACTGTTAGTGTTAGTGTTAGTACAGGGAGGAGTGGAGCACTGTTAGTGTTAGTGTTAGTGCAGGGAGGAGTGGAGCACTGTTAGTGTTAGTGTTAGTGCAGGGAGGAGTGGAGCACTGTTAGTGTTAGTGTTAGTGCAGGGAGGAGTGGAGCACTGTTAGTGTTAGTGTAGTGCAGGGAGGAGTGGAGCACTGTTAGTGTTAGTGTTAGTGCAGGGAGGGAGTGGAGCACTGTTAGTGTTAGTGTTAGTGCAGGGAGGAGTGGAGCACTGTTAGTGTTAGTGTTAGTGCAGGGAGGAGTGGAGCACTGTTAGTGTTAGTGTTAGTGCAGGGAGGAGTGGAGCACTGTTAGTGTTAGTGTTAGTACAGGGAGGAGTGGAGCACTGTTAGTGTTAGTGTTAGTGCAGGGAGGAGTGGAGCACTGTAGTGTTAGTGTTAGTGCAGGGAGGAGTGGAGCACTGTTAGTGTTAGTATTAGTGCAGGAGGAGTGGAGCACTGTTAGTGTTAGTGCAGGGAGGAGTGGAGCACTGTTAGTATTAGTGCAGGGAGGAGTGGAGCACTGTTAGTGTTAGTGTTAGTGCAGGGAGGAGTGGAGCACTGTTAGTGTTAGTGTTAGTGCAGGGAGGAGTGGAGCACTGTTAGTGTTAGTGTTAGTGCAGGGAGGAGTGGAGCACTGTTAGTGTTAGTGTTAGTGTTAGTACAGGGAGGAGTGGAGCACTGTTAGATGTTAGTGTTAGTGCAGGGAGGATTGGAGCACTGTTAGTGTTAGTGTTAGTGCAGGGAGGAGTGGAGCACTGTTAGTGTTAGTGTTAGTGTTAGTACAGGGAGGAGTGGAGCACTGTTAGTGTTAGTGTTAGTGCAGGGAGGAGTGGAGCACTGTTAGTGTTAGTGTTAGTGCAGGGAGGAGTGGAGCACTGTTAGTGTTAGTGCAGGAGGAGTGGAGCACTGTTAGTGTTAGTGTTAGTGCAGGAGGAGTGGAGCACTGTTAGTGTTAGTGTTAGTGCAGGGAGGAGTGGAGCACTGTTAGTGTTAGTGTTAGTGCAGGGAGGAGTGGAGCACTGTTAGTGTTAGTGTTAGTGCAGGGAGGAGTGGAGCACTGTTAGTGTTAGTGTTAGTGCAGGGAGGAGTGGAGCACTGTTAGTGTTAGTGTTAGTGCAGGGAGGAGTGGAGCACTGTTAGTGTTAGTGGTTAGTGCAGGGAGGAGTGGAGCACTGTTAGTGTTAGTGTTAGTGCAGGGAGGAGTGGAGCACTGTTAGTGTTAGTGTTAGTGCAGGGAGGAGTGGAGCACTGTTAGTGTTAGTGTTAGTACAGGGAGGAGTGGAGCACTGTTAGTGTTAGTGTTAGTGCAGGGAGGAGTGGAGCACTGTTAGTGTTAGTGTTAGTGCAGGGAGGAGTGGAGCACTGTTAGTGTTAGTGTTAGTGCAGGGAGGAGTGGAGCACTGTTAGTGTTAGTGCAGGGAGGAGTGGAGCACTGTTAGTGTTAGTGCAGGGAGGAGTGGAGCACTGTTAGTGTTAGTGTTAGTACAGGGAGGAGTGGAGCACTGTTAGTGTTAGTGTTAGTGCAGGGAGGAGTGGAGCACTGTTAGTGTTAGTGTTAGTGCAGGAGGAGTGGAGCACTGTTAGTGTTAGTGCAGGGAGGAGTGGAGCACTGTTAGTGTTAGTGTTAGTGCAGGGAGGAGTGGAGCACTGTTAGTGTTAGTGTTAGTACAGGGAGGAGTGGAGCACTGTTAGTGTTAGTGTTAGTGCAGGGAGGAGTGGAGCACTGTTAGTGTTAGTGTTAGTGCAGGAGGAGTGGAGCACTGTTAGTGTTAGTGTTAGTACAGGGAGGAGTGGAGCACTGTTAGTGTTAGTGTTAGTACAGGGAGGTGGAGCACTGTAGTGTTAGTGTTAGTGCAGGGAGGAGTGAGCACTGTTAGTGTTAGTGTTAGTGCAGGGAGGAGTGGAGCACTGTTAGTGTTAGTGTTAGTACAGGGAGGAGTGGAGCACTGTTAGTGTTAGTGCAGGGAGGAGTGGAGCACTGTTAGTGTTAGTACAGGGAGGAGTGGAGCACTGTTAGTGTTAGTGTTAGTACAGGGAGGAGTGGAGCACTGTTAGTGTTAGTGTTAGTGCAGGGAGGAGTGGAGCACTGTTAGTGTTAGTGTTAGTACAGGGAGGAGTGGAGCACTGATAGTGTTAGTGTAGTGTTAGTGCAGGGAGGAGTGGAGCACTGTTAGTGTTAGTGCAGGGAGGAGTGGAGCACTGTTAGTGTTAGTGCAGGGAGGAGTGGAGCACTGTTAGTGTTAGTGTTAGTGCAGGGAGGAGTGGAGCACTGTTAGTGTTAGTACAGGGAGGAGTGGAGCACTGTTAGTGTTAGTGCAGGGAGGAGTGAGCACTGTTAGTGTTAGTGTTAGTACAGGGAGGAGTGGAGCACTGTTAGTGTTACTGTTAGTACAGGGAGGAGTGGAGCACTGTTAGTGTTAGTGTTAGTGCAGGGAGGAGTGGAGCACTGTTAGTGTTAGTGTTAGTGCAGGGAGAGTGGAGCACTGTTAGTGTTAGTGTTAGTACAGGGAGGAGTGGAGCACTGTTAGTGTTAGTGTTAGTGCAGGGAGGAGTGGAGCACTGTTAGTGTTAGTGTTAGTGCAGGGAGGAGTGGAGCACTGTTAGTGTTAGTGTTAGTGCAGGGAGGAGTGGAGCACTGTTAGTGTTAGTGTTAGTGCAGGGGAGTGGAGCACTGTTAGTGTTAGTGTAGTACAGGGAGGAGTGGAGCACTGTTAGTGTTAGTGTTAGTGCAGGGAGGAGTGGAGCACTGTTAGTGTTAGTGTTAGTGCAGGGAGGAGTGGAGCACTGTTAGTGTTAGTGTTAGTACAGGGAGGAGTGGAGCACTGTTAGTGTTAGTGTTAGTGCAGGGAGGAGTGGAGCACTGTTAGTGTTAGTGTTAGTGCAGGGAGGAGTGGAGCACTGTTAGTGTTAGTGTTAGTACAGGGAGGAGTGGAGCACTATTAGTGTTAGTACAGGGAGGAGTGGAGCACTGTTAGTGTTAGTGTTAGTGCAGGGAGGAGTGGAGCACTGTTAGTGTTAGTGTTAGTGCAGGGAGGAGTGGAGCACTGTTAGTGTTAGTGTTAGTACAGGGAGGAGTGGAGCACTATTAGTGTTAGTACAGGGAGGAGTGGAGCACTGTAGTGTTAGTGTTAGTACAGGGAGGAGTGGAGCACTGTTAGTTAGTGTTAGTGCAGGGAGGAGTGGAGCACTGTTAGTGTTAGTGTTAGTGCAGGGAGGAGTGGAGCACTGTTAGTGTTAGTGTTAGTACAGGGAGGAGTGGAGCACTATTAGTGTTAGTACAGGGAGGAGTGGAGCACTGTTAGTGTTAGTGTTAGTGCAGGGAGGAGTGGAGCACTGTTAGTGTTAGTGTTAGTGCAGGGAGGAGTGGAGCACTGTTAGTGTTAGTGTTAGTACAGGGAGGAGTGGAGCACTATTAGTGTTAGTACAGGGAGGAGTGGAGCACTGTTAGTGTTAGTGTTAGTACAGGGAGGAGTGGAGCACTGTTAGTGTTAGTGTTAGTGCAGGGAGGAGTGGAGCACTGTTAGTGTTAGTGTTAGTGCAGGGAGGAGTGGAGCACTGTTAGTGTTAGTGCAGGGAGGAGTGGGGCACTGTTAGTGTTAGTGTTAGTACAGGGAGGAGTCGAGCACTATTAGTGTTAGTACAGGGAGGAGTGGAGCGCTGTTAGTGTTAGTGTTAGTGCAGGGAGGAGTGGAGCACTGTTAGTGTTAGTGTTAGTGCAGGGAGGAGTGGAGCACTGTTAGTGTTAGTGCAGGGAGGAGTGGAGCACTGTTAGTGTTAGTGTTAGTACAGGGAGGAGTGGAGCACTGTTAGTGTTAGTGTTAGTGCAGGGAGGAGTGGAGCACTGTTAGTGTTAGTGTTAGTGCAGGGAGGAGTGGACCACTGTTAGTGTTAGTGCAGGGAGGAGTGGAGCACTGTTAGTGTTAGGGTTAGTGCAGGGAGGAGTGGAGCACTGTTAGTGTTAGTGTTAGTGCAGGGAGGAGTGGAGCACTGTTAGTGTTAGTGTTAGTGCAGGGAGGAGTGGAGCACTGTTAGTGTTAGTGTTAGTGCAGGGAGGAGTGGAGCACTGTTAGTGTTAGTGTTAGTGCAGGGAGGAGTGGAGCACTGTTAGTGTTAGTGTTAGTACAGGGAGGAGTGGAGCACTGTTAGTGTTAGTGTTAGTGCAGGGAGGAGTGGAGCACTGTTAGTGTTAGTGTTAGTGCAGGGAGGAGTGGAGCACTGTTAGTGTTAGTGTTAGTGCAGGGAGGAGTGGAGCACTGTTAGTGTTAGTGCAGGGAGGAGTGGAGCACTGTTAGTATTAGTGCAGGGAGGAGTGGAGCACTGTTAGTGTTAGTGTTAGTGCAGGGAGGAGTGGAGCACTGTTAGTGTTAGTGTTAGTGCAGGGAGGAGTGGAGCACTGTTAGTGTTAGTGTTAGTGCAGGGAGGAGTGGAGCACTGTTAGTGTTAGTGTTAGTGCAGGGAGGAGTGGAGCACTGTTAGTGTTAGTGTTAGTGCAGGGAGGAGTGGAGCACTATTAGTGTTAGTACAGGGAGGAGTGGAGCACTGTTAGTGTTAGTGTTAGTGCAGGGAGGAGTGGAGCACTGTTAGTGTTAGTGTTAGTACAGGGAGGAGTGGAGCACTGTTAGTGTTAGTGCAGGGAGGAGTGGAGCACTGTTAGTGTTAGTGTTAGTGCAGGGAGGAGTGGAGCACTGTTAGTGTTAGTGTTAGTGTTAGTACAGGGAGGAGTGGAGCACTGTTAGTGTTAGTGTTAGTGCAGGGAGGAGTGGAGCACTGTTAGTGTTAGTGTTAGTGCAGGGAGGAGTGGAGCACTGTTAGTGTTAGTGCAGGGAGGAGTGGAGCACTGTTAGTGTTAGTGTTAGTGCAGGGAGGAGTGGAGCACTGTTAGTGTTAGTGTTAGTACAGGGAGGAGTGGAGCACTGTTAGTGTTAGTGCAGGGAGGAGTGGAGCACTGTTAGTGTTAGTGTTAGTCCAGGGAGGAGTGGAGCACTGTTAGTGTTAGTGTTAGTGTTAGTACAGGGAGGAGTGGAGCACTGTTAGTGTTAGTGTTAGTGCAGGGAGGAGTGGAGCACTGTTAGTGTTAGTGTTAGTGCAGGGAGGAGTGGAGAACTGTTAATGTTAGTGCAGGGAGGAGTGGAGCACTGTTAGTGTTAGTGTTAGTGCAGGGAGGAGTGGAGCACTGTTAGTGTTAGTGTTAGTGCAGGGAGGAGTGGAGCACTGTTAGTGTTAGTGTTAGTGCAGGGAGGAGTGGAGCACTGTTAGTGTTAGTGTTAGTGCAGGGAGGAGTGGAGCACTGTTAGTGTTAGTGCAGGGAGGAGTGGAGCACTGTTAGTGTTAGTATTAGTGCAGGGAGGAGTGGAGCACTGTTAGTGTTAGTGTTAGTGCAGGGAGGAGTGGAGCACTGTTAGTGTTAGTGTTAGTACAGGGAGGAGTGGGGCACTGTTAGTGTTAGTGTTAGTGCAGGGAGGAGTGGAGCACTGTTAGTGTTCGTGTTAGTGCAGGGAGGAGTGGAGCACTGTTAGTGTTAGTGTTAGTGCAGGGAGGAGTGGAGCAGTGTTAGTGTTAGTGCAGGGAGGAGTGGAGCACTGTTAGTGTTAGTGTTAGTACAGGGAGGAGTGGAGCACTGTTAGTGTTAGTGTTCGTGCAGGGAGGAGTGGAGCACTGTTAGTGTTAGTGTTAGTACAGGGAGGAGTGGAGCACTGTTAGTGTTAGTGTTAGTGCAGGGAGGAGTGGAGCACTGTTAGTGTTAGTGTTAGTGCAGGGAGGAGTGGAGCACTGTTAGTGTTAGTGTTAGTACAGGGAGGAGTGGAGCACTGTTAGTGTTAGTGTTAGTGCAGGGAGGAGTGGAGCACTGTTAGTGTTAGTGTTAGTGCAGGGAGGAGTGGAGCACTGTTAGTGTTAGTGTTAGTGCAGGGAGGAGTGGAGCACTGTTAGTGTTAGTGTTAGTGCAGGGAGGAGTGGAGCACTGTTAGTGTTAGTGTTAGTACAGGGAGGAGTGGAGCACTGTTAGTGTTAGTGTTAGTACAGGGAGGAGTGGAGCACTGTTAGTGTTAGTGTTGAGTGCAGGGAGGAGTGGAGCACTGTTAGTGTTAGTGTTAGTGCAGGGAGGAGTGGAGCACTGTTAGTGTTAGTGTTAGAGCAGGGAGGAGTGGAGCACTGTTAGTGTTAGTGTTAGTGCAGGGAGGAGTGGAGCACTGTTAGTGTTAGTGTTAGTACAGGGAGGAGTGGAGCACTGTTAGTGTTAGTGTTAGTGCAGGGAGGAGTGGAGCACTGTTAGTGTTAGTGTTAGTGCAGGGAGGAGTGGAGCACTGTTAGTGTTAGTGCAGGGAGGAGTGGAGCACTGTTAGTGTTAGTGTTAGTGCAGGGAGGAGTGGAGCACTGTTAGTGTTAGTGTTAGTGCAGGGAGGAGTGGAGCACTGTTAGTGTTAGTGTTAGTGCAGGGAGGAGTGGAGCACTGTTAGTGTTAGTGTTAGTGCAGGGAGGAGTGGAGCACTCTTAGTGTTAGTGTTAGTGCAGGGAGGAGTGGAGCACTGTTAGTGTTAGTGTTAGTACAGGGAGGAGTGGAGCACTGTTAGTGTTAGTGTTAGTGCAGGGAGGAGTGGAGCACTGTTAGTGTTAGTATTAGTGCAGGGAGGAGTGGAGCACTGTTAGTGTTAGTGCAGGGAGGAGTGGAGCACTGTTAGTATTAGTGCAGGGAGGAGTGGAGCACTGTTAGTGTTAGTGTTAGTGCAGGGAGGAGTGGAGCACTGTTAGTGTTAGTGCAGAGAGGAGTGGAGCACTGTTAGTGTTAGTGTTAGTGCAGGGAGGAGTGGAGCACTGTTAGTGTTAGTGTTAGTGCAGGGAGGAGTGGAGCACTGTTAGTGTTAGTGTTAGTGCAGGGAGGAGTGGAGCACTGTTAGTGTTAGTGTTAGTGCAGGGAGGAGTGGAGCACTGTTAGTGTTAGTGTTAGTACAGGGAGGAGTGGAGCACTGTTAGTGTTAGTGTTAGTACAGGGAGGAGTGGAGCACTGTTAGTGTTAGTGTTAATACAGGGAGGAGTGGAGCACTGTTAGTGTTAGTGTTAGTACAGGGAGGACTGGAGCACTGTTAGTGTTAGTGCAGGGAGGAGTGGAGCACTGTTAGTGTTAGTGTTAGTGCAGGGAGGAGTGGAGCACTGTTAGTGTTAGTGTTAGTGCAGGGAGGAGTGGAGCACTGTTAGTGTTAGTACAGGGAGGAGTGGAGCACTGTTAGTGTTAGTGTTAGTGCAGGGAGGAGTGGAGCACTGTTAGTGTTAGTGTTAGTACAGGGAGGAGTGGAGCACTGTTAGTGTTACTGTTAGTACAGGGAGGAGTGGAGCACTGTTAGTGTTAGTGTTAGTGCAGGGAGGAGTGGAGCACTGTTAGTGTTAGTGTTAGTGCAGGGAGGAGTGGAGCACTGTTAGTGTTAGTGTTAGTACAGGGAGGAGTGGAGCACTGTTAGTGTTAGTGTTATTGCTGGGAGGAGTGGAGCACTGTTAGTGTTAGTGTTAGTGCAGGGAGGAGTGGAGCACTGTTAGTGTTAGTGTTAGTGCAGGGAGGAGTGGAGCACTGTTAGTGTTAGTGTTAGTGCAGGGAGGAGTGGAGCACTATTAGTGTTAGTACAGGGAGGAGTGGAGCACTGTTAGTGTTAGTGTTAGTGCAGGGAGGAGTGGAGCACTGTTAGTGTTAGTGTTAGTGCAGGGAGGAGTGGAGCACTGTTAGTGTTAGTGTTAGTGCAGGGAGGAGTGGAGCACTGTTAGTGTTAGTGTTAGTACAGGGAGGAGTGGAGCACTGTTAGTGTTAGTGTTGAGTGCAGGGAGGAGTGGAGCACTGTTAGTGTTAGTGTTAGTGCAGGGAGGAGTGGAGCACTGTTAGTGTTAGTGTTAGTGCAGGGAGGAGTGGAGCACTGTTAGTGTTAGTGCAGGGAGGAGTGGAGCACTGTTAGTGTTAGTGTTAGTGCAGGGAGGAGTGGAGCACTGTTAGTGTTAGTGTTAGTGCAGGGAGGAGTGGAGCACTGTTAGTGTTAGTGTTAGTGCAGGGAGGAGTGGAGCACTGTTAGTGTTAGTGTTAGTGCAGGGAGGAGTGGAGCACTGTTAGTGTTAGTGTTAGTGCAGGGAGGAGTGGAGCACTGTTAGTGTTAGTGTTAGTGCAGGGAGGAGTGGAGCACTGTTAGTGTTAGTGTTAGTACAGGGAGGAGTGGAGCACTGTTAGTGTTAGTGTTAGTGCAGGGAGGAGTGGAGCACTGTTAGTGTTAGTGTTAGTGCAGGTAGGAGTGGAGCACTGTTAGTGTTAGTGTTAGTGCAGGGAGGAGTGGAGCACTGTTAGTGTTAGTGCAGGGAGGAGTGGAGCACTGTTAGTATTAGTGCAGGGAGGAGTGGAGCACTGTTAGTGTTAGTGTTAGTGCAGGGAGGAGTGGAGCACTGTTAGTGTTAGTGTTAGTGCAGGGAGGAGTGGAGCACTGTTAGTGTTAGTATTAGTGCAGGGAGGAGTGGAGCACTGTTAGTGTTAGTGCAGGGAGGAGTGGAGCACTGTTAGTATTAGTGCAGGGAGGAGTGGAGCACTGTTAGTGTTAGTGTTAGTGCAGGGAGGAGTGGAGCACTGTTAGTGTTAGTGTTAGTGTTAGTACAGGGAGGAGTGGAGCACTGTTAGTGTTAGTGTTAGTGCAGGGAGGAGTGGAGCACTGTTAGTGTTAGTGTTAGTGCAGGGAGGAGTGGAGAACTGTTAATGTTAGTGCAGGGAGGAGTGGAGCACTGTTAGTGTTAGTGTTAGTGCAGGGAGGAGTGGAGCACTGTTAGTGTTAGTGTTAGTGCAGGGAGGAGTGGAGCACTGTTAGTGTTAGTGTTAGTGCAGGGAGGAGTGGAGCACTGTTAGTGTTAGTGTTAGTGCAGGGAGGAGTGGAGCACTGTTAGTGTTAGTGCAGGGAGGAGTGGAGCACTGTTAGTGTTAGTATTAGTGCAGGGAGGAGTGGAGCACTGTTAGTGTTAGTGTTAGTGCAGGGAGGAGTGGAGCACTGTTAGTGTTAGTGTTAGTACAGGGAGGAGTGGGGCACTGTTAGTGTTAGTGTTAGTGCAGGGAGGAGTGGAGCACTGTTAGTGTTCGTGTTAGTGCAGGGAGGAGTGGAGCACTGTTAGTGTTAGTGTTAGTGCAGGGAGGAGTGGAGCAGTGTTAGTGTTAGTGCAGGGAGGAGTGGAGCACTGTTAGTGTTAGTGTTAGTACAGGGAGGAGTGGAGCACTGTTAGTGTTAGTGTTCGTGCAGGGAGGAGTGGAGCACTGTTAGTGTTAGTGTTAGTACAGGGAGGAGTGGAGCACTGTTAGTGTTAGTGTTAGTGCAGGGAGGAGTGGAGCACTGTTAGTGTTAGTGTTAGTGCAGGGAGGAGTGGAGCACTGTTAGTGTTAGTGTTAGTACAGGGAGGAGTGGAGCACTGTTAGTGTTAGTGTTAGTGCAGGGAGGAGTGGAGCACTGTTAGTGTTAGTGTTAGTGCAGGGAGGAGTGGAGCACTGTTAGTGTTAGTGTTAGTGCAGGGAGGAGTGGAGCACTGTTAGTGTTAGTGTTAGTGCAGGGAGGAGTGGAGCACTGTTAGTGTTAGTGTTAGTACAGGGAGGAGTGGAGCACTGTTAGTGTTAGTGTTAGTACAGGGAGGAGTGGAGCACTGTTAGTGTTAGTGTTGAGTGCAGGGAGGAGTGGAGCACTGTTAGTGTTAGTGTTAGTGCAGGGAGGAGTGGAGCACTGTTAGTGTTAGTGTTAGAGCAGGGAGGAGTGGAGCACTGTTAGTGTTAGTGTTAGTGCAGGGAGGAGTGGAGCACTGTTAGTGTTAGTGTTAGTACAGGGAGGAGTGGAGCACTGTTAGTGTTAGTGTTAGTGCAGGGAGGAGTGGAGCACTGTTAGTGTTAGTGTTAGTGCAGGGAGGAGTGGAGCACTGTTAGTGTTAGTGCAGGGAGGAGTGGAGCACTGTTAGTGTTAGTGTTAGTGCAGGGAGGAGTGGAGCACTGTTAGTGTTAGTGTTAGTGCAGGGAGGAGTGGAGCACTGTTAGTGTTAGTGTTAGTGCAGGGAGGAGTGGAGCACTGTTAGTGTTAGTGTTAGTGCAGGGAGGAGTGGAGCACTCTTAGTGTTAGTGTTAGTGCAGGGAGGAGTGGAGCACTGTTAGTGTTAGTGTTAGTACAGGGAGGAGTGGAGCACTGTTAGTGTTAGTGTTAGTGCAGGGAGGAGTGGAGCACTGTTAGTGTTAGTATTAGTGCAGGGAGGAGTGGAGCACTGTTAGTGTTAGTGCAGGGAGGAGTGGAGCACTGTTAGTATTAGTGCAGGGAGGAGTGGAGCACTGTTAGTGTTAGTGTTAGTGCAGGGAGGAGTGGAGCACTGTTAGTGTTAGTGCAGAGAGGAGTGGAGCACTGTTAGTGTTAGTGTTAGTGCAGGGAGGAGTGGAGCACTGTTAGTGTTAGTGTTAGTGCAGGGAGGAGTGGAGCACTGTTAGTGTTAGTGTTAGTGCAGGGAGGAGTGGAGCACTGTTAGTGTTAGTGTTAGTGCAGGGAGGAGTGGAGCACTGTTAGTGTTAGTGTTAGTACAGGGAGGAGTGGAGCACTGTTAGTGTTAGTGTTAGTACAGGGAGGAGTGGAGCACTGTTAGTGTTAGTGTTAATACAGGGAGGAGTGGAGCACTGTTAGTGTTAGTGTTAGTACAGGGAGGACTGGAGCACTGTTAGTGTTAGTGCAGGGAGGAGTGGAGCACTGTTAGTGTTAGTGTTAGTGCAGGGAGGAGTGGAGCACTGTTAGTGTTAGTGTTAGTGCAGGGAGGAGTGGAGCACTGTTAGTGTTAGTACAGGGAGGAGTGGAGCACTGTTAGTGTTAGTGTTAGTGCAGGGAGGAGTGGAGCACTGTTAGTGTTAGTGTTAGTACAGGGAGGAGTGGAGCACTGTTAGTGTTACTGTTAGTACAGGGAGGAGTGGAGCACTGTTAGTGTTAGTGTTAGTGCAGGGAGGAGTGGAGCACTGTTAGTGTTAGTGTTAGTGCAGGGAGGAGTGGAGCACTGTTAGTGTTAGTGTTAGTACAGGGAGGAGTGGAGCACTGTTAGTGTTAGTGTTATTGCTGGGAGGAGTGGAGCACTGTTAGTGTTAGTGTTAGTGCAGGGAGGAGTGGAGCACTGTTAGTGTTAGTGTTAGTGCAGGGAGGAGTGGAGCACTGTTAGTGTTAGTGTTAGTGCAGGGAGGAGTGGAGCACTATTAGTGTTAGTACAGGGAGGAGTGGAGCACTGTTAGTGTTAGTGTTAGTGCAGGGAGGAGTGGAGCACTGTTAGTGTTAGTGTTAGTGCAGGGAGGAGTGGAGCACTGTTAGTGTTAGTGTTAGTGCAGGGAGGAGTGGAGCACTGTTAGTGTTAGTGTTAGTACAGGGAGGAGTGGAGCACTGTTAGTGTTAGTGTTGAGTGCAGGGAGGAGTGGAGCACTGTTAGTGTTAGTGTTAGTGCAGGGAGGAGTGGAGCACTGTTAGTGTTAGTGTTAGTGCAGGGAGGAGTGGAGCACTGTTAGTGTTAGTGCAGGGAGGAGTGGAGCACTGTTAGTGTTAGTGTTAGTGCAGGGAGGAGTGGAGCACTGTTAGTGTTAGTGTTAGTGCAGGGAGGAGTGGAGCACTGTTAGTGTTAGTGTTAGTGCAGGGAGGAGTGGAGCACTGTTAGTGTTAGTGTTAGTGCAGGGAGGAGTGGAGCACTGTTAGTGTTAGTGTTAGTGCAGGGAGGAGTGGAGCACTGTTAGTGTTAGTGTTAGTGCAGGGAGGAGTGGAGCACTGTTAGTGTTAGTGTTAGTACAGGGAGGAGTGGAGCACTGTTAGTGTTAGTGTTAGTGCAGGGAGGAGTGGAGCACTGTTAGTGTTAGTGTTAGTGCAGGTAGGAGTGGAGCACTGTTAGTGTTAGTGTTAGTGCAGGGAGGAGTGGAGCACTGTTAGTGTTAGTGCAGGGAGGAGTGGAGCACTGTTAGTATTAGTGCAGGGAGGAGTGGAGCACTGTTAGTGTTAGTGTTAGTGCAGGGAGGAGTGGAGCACTGTTAGTGTTAGTGTTAGTGCAGGGAGGAGTGGAGCACTGTTAGTGTTAGTATTAGTGCAGGGAGGAGTGGAGCACTGTTAGTGTTAGTGCAGGGAGGAGTGGAGCACTGTTAGTATTAGTGCAGGGAGGAGTGGAGCACTGTTAGTGTTAGTGTTAGTGCAGGGAGGAGTGGAGCACTGTTAGTGTTAGTGCAGAGAGGAGTGGAGCACTGTTAGTGTTAGTGTTAGTGCAGGGAGGAGTGGAGCACTGTTAGTGTTAGTGTTAGTGCAGGGAGGAGTGGAGCACTGTTAGTATTAGTGCAGGGAGGAGTGGAGCACTGTTAGTGTTAGTGTTAGTGTTAGTGCAGGGAGGAGTGGAGCACTGTTAGTGTTAGTGTTAGTGCAGGGAGGAGTGGAGCACTGTTAGTGTTAGTGTTAGTGCAGGGAGGAGTGGAGCACTGTTAGTGTTAGTGTTAGTGCAGGGAGGAGTGGAGCACTGTTAGTGTTAGTGTTAGTGCAGGGAGGAGTGGAGCACTGTTAGTGTTAGTGCAGGGAGGAGTGGAGCACTGTTAGTGTTAGGGTTAGTACAGGGAGGAGTGGAGCACTGTTAGTGTTAGTGTTAGTGCAGGGAGGAGTGGAGCACTGTTAGTGTTAGTGTTAGTGCAGGGAGGAGTGGAGCACTGTTAGTGTTAGTGCAGGGAGGAGTGGAGCACTGTTAGTGTTAGTGTTAGTACAGGGAGGAGTCGAGCACTATTAGTGTTAGTACAGGGAGGAGTGGAGCGCTGTTAGTGTTAGTGTTAGTGCAGGGAGGAGTGGAGCACTGTTAGTGTTAGTGTTAGTGCAGGGAGGAGTGGAGCACTGTTAGTGTTAGTGCAGGGAGGAGTGGAGCACTGTTAGTGTTAGTGTTAGTACAGGGAGGAGTGGAGCACTGTTAGTGTTAGTGTTAGTGCAGGGAGGAGTGGAGCACTGTTAGTGTTAGTGTTAGTGCAGGGAGGAGTGGAGCACTGTTAGTGTTAGTGCAGGGAGGAGTGGAGCACTGTTAGTGTTAGTGTTAGTGCAGGGAGGAGTGGAGCACTGTTAGTGTTAGTGTTAGTGCAGGGAGGAGTGGAGCACTGTTAGTGTTAGTGTTAGTGCAGGGAGGAGTGGAGCACTGTTAGTGTTAGTGTTAGTGCAGGGAGGAGTGGAGCACTGTTAGTGTTAGTGTTAGTGCAGGGAGGAGTGGAGCACTGTTAGTGTTAGTGTTAGTGCAGGGAGGAGTGGAGCACTGTTAGTGTTAGTGTTAGTACAGGGAGTAGTGGAGCACTGTTAGTGTTAGTGTTAGTGCAGGGAGGAGTGGAGCACTGTTAGTGTTAGTGTTAGTGCAGGTAGGAGTGGAGCACTGTTAGTGTTAGTGTTAGTGCAGGGAGGAGTGGAGCACTGTTAGTGTTAGTGCAGGGAGGAGTGGAGCACTGTTAGTATTAGTGCAGGGAGGAGTGGAGCACTGTTAGTGTTAGTGTTAGTGCAGGGAGGAGTGGAGCACTGTTAGTGTTAGTGTTAGTGCAGGGAGGAGTGGAGCACTGTTAGTGTTAGTATTAGTGCAGGGAGGAGTGGAGCACTGTTAGTGTTAGTGCAGGGAGGAGTGGAGCACTGTTAGTATTAGTGCAGGGAGGAGTGGAGCACTGTTAGTGTTAGTGTTAGTGCAGGGAGGAGTGGAGCACTGTTAGTGTTAGTGCAGAGAGGAGTGGAGCACTGTTAGTGTTAGTGTTAGTGCAGGGAGGAGTGGAGCACTGTTAGTGTTAGTGTTAGTGCAGGGAGGAGTGGAGCACTGTTAGTATTAGTGCAGGGAGGAGTGGAGCACTGTTAGTGTTAGTGTTAGTGTTAGTGCAGGGAGGAGTGGAGCACTGTTAGTGTTAGTGTTAGTGCAGGGAGGAGTGGAGCACTGTTAGTGTTAGTGTTAGTGCAGGGAGGAGTGGAGCACTGTTAGTGTTAGTGTTAGTGCAGGGAGGAGTGGAGCACTGTTAGTGTTAGTGTTAGTGCAGGGAGGAGTGGAGCACTGTTAGTGTTAGTGCAGGGAGGAGTGGAGCACTGTTAGTGTTAGGGTTAGTACAGGGAGGAGTGGAGCACTGTTAGTGTTAGTGTTAGTGCAGGGAGGAGTGGAGCACTGTTAGTGTTAGTGTTAGTGCAGGGAGGAGTGGAGCACTGTTAGTGTTAGTGCAGGGAGGAGTGGAGCACTGTTAGTGTTAGTGTTAGTACAGGGAGGAGTCGAGCACTATTAGTGTTAGTACAGGGAGGAGTGGAGCGCTGTTAGTGTTAGTGTTAGTGCAGGGAGGAGTGGAGCACTGTTAGTGTTAGTGTTAGTGCAGGGAGGAGTGGAGCACTGTTAGTGTTAGTGCAGGGAGGAGTGGAGCACTGTTAGTGTTAGTGTTAGTACAGGGAGGAGTGGAGCACTGTTAGTGTTAGTGTTAGTGCAGGGAGGAGTGGAGCACTGTTAGTGTTAGTGTTAGTGCAGGGAGGAGTGGAGCACTGTTAGTGTTAGTGCAGGGAGGAGTGGAGCACTGTTAGTGTTAGGGTTAGTGCAGGGAGGAGTGGAGCACTGTTAGTGTTAGTGTTAGTGCAGGGAGGAGTGGAGCACTGTTAGTGTTAGTGTTAGTGCAGGGAGGAGTGGAGCACTGTTAGTGTTAGTGTTAGTGCAGGGAGGAGTGGAGCACTGTTAGTGTTAGTGTTAGTGCAGGGAGGAGTGGAGCACTGTTAGTGTTAGTTGTAGGTTGAATTGGGATTAATTAAATTATAAATTATGTGATAATTGATAATTAAATTAATCAATTTATAAATAAAGATCAGTCTCATAAAATCTTAAATTATTAATCTTAATACTCACCGTGAATGGTTACACTCAAGATTAATGGTAGCTCTGTATTAGATGGGAAACCCAGTTGTATACAAAAGCTAAATTCTGAAGGAAAAAGGAGTTCTAAATAGTTGACTTTGTGAATAAACAACAGGAACAAGTAAAATGCAATTCAATTTTATTAGCTTTTATTTGTCTACTACTCACTAATAATAATAAACTCAAAATACATTCAATGTCAGCAAAGGTAATAACAAGACAAAACAATGGAACAATTACACCTGGACTATAAATTTGAGGGAAAGAGAGAGAGAAAGAGAGAAGGAAAAAAAAAAAGAAAAGAATCCCTTGTGTGTGCGTGTGTGTGAGGCTAGGGCAAGCCGATGCGTGTGTGTGTGTGTGTGACCTAGCTTGTCGTTAGCTAAAACAAAGGAATGTTAGCTAAAACAAAGGAATGTTAGCTAAATAGAACAAAGGATTAGCTCTGTGGCTAATGTGTGCTTTGTGTAGGTATCTGTGGGCAGATGCTAATGCTAGCCACTCTGGCAATGCTTAAACAAAATGGCGGTCAGTGCCTAGGTGTCGTATCACAGGTAACTCAATGAGGAAGGTATCAAAATGGCGTCGGAAAAATGGCGCCTGCAGGCCTAGTCGAGAACACAAGCCTACCAGCTAGCAATAAGTTGCTAAGGAGAATCTGACCACGCTACAGCTGGATCCAAACACTGCACTTAACAACAATTTCCAACAGACTATCTAGGCAAAGAACTCAACGCGAGAGAGAGAGAGAGAGAGAAAGAGTGTGAGAGAGTGTGTATATGTGTTGGATGGAGAGAACTAGGCCTTGTAGCGGTCTAGCCTCGGAGCTTAAAATAACAAACTTGTCGCTGCGCTGCTAATCAGATAGGGAAGCTAGCAATGGAGTTAAGGAAAGATATCATGCAAGATACCCTGTCTAACAAGTTCAAAGAAAAAAAACAGAACCAAAACAAACAATAAAAACAAACAAACAAACAATAAAAACAAACAAACACCTTCCGTGTCTGAGCGGGTATGCTAAATAGCTCAAAGCTTAAACATGACCCTAACAACCATCTGAATAAGCTACAAATTAAAAATTTGCCCAAGTGCCTACTCAATGCGATGGAAGTTCTTTCTCCGATGTCCGCGCTGAGGGTCGCAGTCCGAGGAGAGGAGGTTAGCGGCGCGTTGCGTCCAACCGCGGCTAACGAAGCAGGGAGATGAAGGCCTAGCTGGCCCACGGTGCTTCAGGAGAAACCTCCGGTGATGCGTCGACGAGAAAAAGGCTGAGAGGAGCGAAGCTGTCCGCAAATGCCTCTTAGCGTGGAAAACTACTTAACTGTAGTTAAACTTTGCAAAGGTTTAGAATCGAAACCACTATATCGCTGAAACTTAGCGGGTCGTTCAAAAGTTCGGCCGAAACTAATTTGAACAGGCTGTTCTCAGACAATAGCGGTTAGTCTCAACACTGTAGGCGAGCGTGCCTACAGTCCGTCCGACCACTCCAGTAGTCAGAACATGAGAGAGCGAATCGAGGCGCTCTCGATACAGTTAAAGCAGTTCCACTTTACATCACATCCGGGTGGAGCGCGCAAGGAATTGTGGGATCGTTATAGGGGGCGCTGGCGAGTTACCAACATTCCCCCCTTGGCCATAGGCGCTGAAAGGAGTGATACCCTATGGGCACATGGTGTTTAGTCTGCGGCCCACGGTCCCTAGTAATCCACAATGAGGTAGTTCCACAATGAGGTAGTTCCAAGGGTCCTTTCTGTGAAAAGTCTTTCAGACACAGTTCAACAGTTCAATTCATTTCATACAGTCCATAAGATGCATAGGCACTTGGGCATGAAAGCATAGGCACTTGGACATGAAAACAATTACACTATGGCTACTTAACTACCTTCTACATACAATATTTCACACAGCAAACAAAAATAATCAAAACTCCATAAAGGAAAATGGAAAAGAGGGGTTAGTTAGCGTGTTAGCAAGCCTACTCTTCAAGAAAGTTAGTGGAGGCCTTAGGCCTGATGGAGAATCGGACAATGCCACGATCTAATTTCTCAGGTGCGTAGATCGTTTTGTCCAGTTTGCGGTGTAGTGTCAGTATGTACCTGTGTAGAGTGATGGCTATGAAGACTGTGATAACCCAACCGCTAGCTAGAAATCCCAGCGCAATTCGGCTTATTAAAGATCCTTGATCGGACGAAGGGTTTGCGCGGTTATTCAAGAAAGTGGTAGCGATGCCAGTGGGCTTAAGATCGAATTGCACGGTTTTGGTCCCTTCCAGCAGTAGTTGTGCTTGGAGGGTGGAGTTTATCTCAAGTTCGTGACCTGGGAAGGCATCGGGCATTTCTATCTCGGTCTCATACTGGTCAGCGCTAAGGTGATGGAGGGTGATGTCACCCACGTGAACAGTGGCTCCAAGTGGGACACTTAGGAGAGAGGTTTCGTTAGGTATCTTCATTCTAGTGGCAGTGTTATGTTGATCATATGATACCAGAATCTCAGTTTGGGGAGTGTTGATTAGCCACCGATTACCAGCTCTTTCTACTCTAGTTCCTATTCCTTCATCTTTAATAGACAATTTGCCTGCACACTTCTGCTCGGGGACTTTTGTCAATCCACAGAGACGGTCTGTGGTGTCTCGGATAAAGGGATTGCTGGGGCAGACCCAGTGGATATCTTTGGTAGAGGTGCACATGTCTAAATTAGGGACGAGGTAGATAGAGGGGTTGTCATCGTGATAGGCTATGGTGGAAGGTGTCTGCAAACGTACGTGTACGTCGTTGTTCCAGAAACCTACATTAAGGACAGATTTGATTCTGTATATGTTTTGCCGTTCAATAACGGGGAGATTGAGGATGAAGCCTATTTCTAGGTTTTGAGGGTTCACAAAAATGGGGATAGCACTGCCAAGACTATAAGCCAGATGAATCTGTGATGAGTAAACGTTAGTCGTGGTAGTAGATCGGAGTATGCTGTCAACCATGCTGAGGGGTATCAAATATGGTGGGATTTTACGTCCACTCAGGGTGCTGAGAGAGCTACTTACTTCTCTCATCAGGTCCTGCATTAGGTCTCGGATTACTCAGACGTACTTGACTTCGCTTCTCATGATTGCTGCTAGCCTGTCTACGGCATGTACTGTGTTCTTGATTAATGTAGAATGCATGTTAACGGTTAGTATGGTTCCCTGCAGGGTTTTGCCTAGGCCCTGCAGCTCCTCCTGTTGAGTTAGTAGTCTACCCTGGATTTCTGCAACATACAGGAGTTTGTTATTCCGATTTGAGTGGTAACAAGGGTGGTTACTTATAGATGCACGCTTATGGATTGAGAGGCATGCAACTAAGTTGGGCAGGCTATAACTTACTGTTTGTCCACCCCCCTATGGAGTGTGGACTGCTCAAAAAGCTTTATTTGGTTGCTATGGACCCATCTATACGAAGGCGCCTGGCTGGGCTTCGAAGTTTTGATGCGGTAGGCGACGGGGGACAGTTTACCGACGATTTCGAAAGGGCCGGACCAACGGGGTAAGAATTTCCTGGCTACTCCTACCGGTTTGGTGAAATTGAAGTATAGGACTCTGTCGCCTACTTCGTACTCACGGTGTGTCGCCTTTCTGTCGTAGTAAGCTTTCTGTCCTTTTGCACTCTTTTCGAGGTGTTCCTGGGCCCACGCAAATGTGGCCTGCAAGTGGCGTTGCAAGTCGGTGACGTACTGGTGTGCGGTGTACGCAGTGGCAACGCTTAGGTCCTCTGGTCGGTAGAGGAGGTGTAAGGGAAGAACCATTTCACGGCCAGTCATCATTTCGAACGGGGTGACTCCGGTGGTGCGGTGAGGAGTGGACCGAATGGCCATCAGCACCAGAGGGAGTTTGATGTCCCAATCTTTGCCATGGTGACTCACATACTTGCGAAGCATGCTCACGATGGTTTGGTTGGCGCGTTCGACCTGACCGGAAGACTGAGGATGATACGCGATGTGGAATTTTGCCTCGACTCCGAGCATCTCCCACAACACTCTCATGACCTCTGCGGTGAAATGAGTACCTCGGTCGGAATCAATGGATAGGGGCAAGCCCCAACGGCTGAACACATGGTTCATAAGAAGGAGAGCGGTGGTCTCTGCGGTTTCGTTTGGGGCGGGCAAGCATTCCACCCACTTCGTGAACGCGCAAGTGACGGTCAGGAGGTACTTATTACCTCGAGCTGATTTCGGCACCGGTCCGACCCAGTCTATCTGGAGATTAGACCAGGGGAATGAGATGCCTTTGCTTTGCAGTGGGGCGCGGTTCAACGGTTGGGCTGGTCGGAATTGGCAGCAAATCAAGCACCCTTTAACATACTCGGTAACGTCCTGAATCATGAAGGGCCAATAGACAATCTGTTGGAGTGTCTGGTAGGTCGCCTGAGCGTTCCTATGGCCCCCGCACGGGCTGTCGTGAGCGTACTGCAACATGACCCCCCTATGATCTGTGGGCACGACCCACCGGGGAGGTCCCTGGTTGCGTGGTGTGTACACCAGGAGTCCTTTCTCGAGTTTTAAGCAGTTTTTGAGATTGTGAAGGTGATTTAAGTCTCGGGACTGTTGCAACTCTTGTGGGGAAATTGGGGACGCCACGGGGTCCGCAAGGAACTTACGGATTTGGTGGATCACGGGATCCCTTTCCTGCATAGACACCAGGTCGGCGTCCTGGGGCAGTCGGCCGAGTTGCACGGTTCCTGCTTGGGGTACTGCGTCAGTTTGACCTGCTCTAGCCTGTCGGCGAGTAATCGCGGTTACGTTATGGTGTGGCGTCTCGGGAAGCCAGGACGGCTGGAATTCCCAAAGGGGGCCGTCTACGGCTCCCGCTTTGGCGAGGCCATCTGCCTCATCGTTACCGACTTTGTCAGGTCCTGGGACTTGAGAATGTCCCTTCACCTTCTTCCAATAGACGCACATTCCCTGTTCGGTTACGAGTCGATCGCATGCTAGGAAGAGTTCGGAGTGTTTCACTTCCTTGCCCCTTGCATTTTTCATGTCCTGCACCTTCCACGAGGGAAAGTGTGAGACGAAGCTATGCCTGGCATAATTTGAATCAGAGCAGAGGACTAACCGCTTGATGTTCTCACGGGCAGCTTGTTGCAGGACGATGAGCACGGCTGCTACCTCCGCATATTGGCTAGTCTTAGCCCCGAGTCGGTGTTGGTATTTCCCTTGTATAGGGCCGTTCGCCCATACGATACCGACACCGGCTTGCACTTTGCATTCATGATGGAATGAGCATCCATCTATGTAAGCGGTGGGGAGGTCTTTGCAGACGTTCTCGTCATAGTAGTGGTGGTCGGAGGGGAGAGCAGGTACGGTTGTTAGTTCGGTTTGATCTGGACTATTCTCGCAGTCGCAATGCTGGCATTCCGCCAGCCCTCGGCCAAGCACCATCTTGTGGTTCTGGGCGTACTTCACCTCGACGTCGTAGCCCTGTAGTGCCATCATCCAAGCTGCGATGCGACTGTTCGAAACTCTTCCCTCTCTCAGCCTCTGGCTGTTCAAGAACGAGACCGGTTGATGATTGGTCTCTATCACCACCTTCTGGCCACCAATGTAACTGCGAAAGTGTTCAACGGCCCAGACCGTGGCCAGCAGGGCTTTTTCGCAGTCTGAAAATTTAAACTCCACAGCACTGAGGGGCCGACTGGCGTATGCTACGACACGGCGATCTTTGTCATGCTGCTGTGACAGTGCAGCGCTCAGGCAGTGGGTGGAGAAACTAGCCTCCAAGAAGAACGGTTTGTCTTTGTCGGGATACGCGAGGCAGGGAGCGGAGCAGAGCTTCTGCTTCATGCTCTTGAACGCGAGTTCTTGAGGCTCACTCCACTGGAAGGGTTTATCCTTTCGGAGGAGCTCGGTGAGCGGTCGTGCTATCTCCGCGTAGTCCTCGATGAACTGTCGGGAGTAGTTGCAGACCCCTAAGAAGCTCCTGAGTTCGGGTACGTTGGATGGGGCTTTGATGTCTTGGATAGCCCGCACCCTCCCTGACTGGGGTTCAATGCCATCTGGCCCGACGCACAGTCCAACGTATTCAACTTTGGTGCGACACCACTGCCCTTTGGTGACAGAGAGCTTCGCTCCTGCTCTGGACAGCTGAGACAGAACATGGCGTATCTCTTCGAGGTGTGCATCAAAAGTCTGTGACCTAATGAGGATGTCATCGACATAGATCAAGTTGCCACGAGCTGCGGCATCGCTCATTGCCTTATGCAAGAAGATGTTGAATTCAGCGGGGGAGTTCGCGTAGCCGAACGGACATCGGTTGAAAGTTAGCTGGCGGTTCCCAAAGGAAAAGGCCAGCTTGTGCTGGTCAGCTGGATCCACGCGCATGGTCCAGAATCCACTCGCCACGTCGGCGGTGGAGAAGAACTTTGCACCCTTCACCTTGGCAAGTTCTTGATCCAGATGGATCATGGGCCATCTTGACAAGGGCACTTGCTTGTTCAGCTGCCTATAGTCAATGGTGAGACGCCACTTGCCGTTCGGTTTCAGCACCGGCCACAAGGGGGAGTTGTAAGTCGAGTTACACTCACGAATGATCTGCTTTTCCAGCAGAGTGTCCAGTGTTTCTTGTATTGAGTCGTATGCGGCTAACGGGATTTTGTATTGCCGCACGAACGTCGGTGGAGCGTTCGGATCTGTTGGGATTCGGACGGTGTGGATGTCCGTGACTCCGCAGTCATTGGAATCTCGCGCCCAGATCGCCTTGAAGTCGTAGAACAGTTCACGGAGCTGTCGTCTCTGGGTGTCCGTGGTCAGGCTGTCAGCTTTCACCAGCTGTTGTTGAACTTCTCGTTCGAAGCCTGGGTACGGTTCACCTAGAGCTGAATCGACGACCTCAGTTGCAGGGGTGTCGTTGCTCGATTGCGTGGCAAGAGCGTACACCAGCATGTGTTTCGGGGTGTCAGTTCTGGTCATGACTATGCGCTCGTCGCGAAGCATGTCGTGAGGTTCGACGTGGATCATGTGGAAAGGAAGAGTGATCCAGGGAGGTTCCACTGGATCGGAATGAGTGTCCGGCGTTGGCAGCTCACCGATGACTGGAATGGTGAGTTCAAAGTCATGGAATGCCTGGTCTATCAGAAGGCCTAAAGGCCGACGGGCGGGGATCGTGATGGCGTCCCGCGTGGAGTTTTGAACCAGGAGGTAAGCGGAACGATGACTCACTTCAAGCAGCGGAGTCCCACACA
This sequence comes from Neoarius graeffei, assembly GCF_027579695.1. Lineage (NCBI taxonomy): Eukaryota > Metazoa > Chordata > Actinopteri > Siluriformes > Ariidae > Neoarius > Neoarius graeffei. The sequence goes on along the minus strand of NC_083592.1, from coordinate 1,048,689 downwards.
CGGCTAAATCGAGCTCCATGAAGAATCTGAGAGGCTGGAAGAACGCCTGGGAGCTACGAAACTGTTGGTCTTTCATGATGACCAGCTTAAGAGGGGAACCAGCAGTCCTAGCGGGAATGACAATGTCAAATTCGCTAGTGACATGGCAGGCTTGGGGAATCGTTTGTCCTGACCGCATTTGTTCCGGGTCAGCTTGGAACGGGTGCTTAGCAGCGTCGGCTTGGGTCCAGATGACCCGGTTGACTAGGTCCAGTTGGGCTCCCAGTCTGACCAAGATGTCTGCCCCAATGACCAGTGGGTCAGGAAGTCCGGGGACGACACTCAAGAAATGAAGGAATTCTCTCTGACCGATGGCGAGCGACACGGCGCAGACGCCTGTGGCTTTGATGGGGCTCTGGGGTTGTTCGGCTGACAGTAGCCGGTGGCTCTTCTGCACAAAGACAGGGGAAGGAGTGCTCTGACGCACTATGTCGAACCACGTTTGGCTGATGGCTGACTTCTCTGACCAAAACGCGACCTGGGCCCACAGTTGCCCACGACGACAGTCAATGAGGGGCGCTAGCCTATCTAGTAGGTCTTGGCCAATGAGGAACGGTTCTACACCGACAGAGCAGATGTAAGTGGGGTGAGTGATGGACATGCCCTGGAAGGTGAGTTCTAACCATGCAATGGTTGTTACTGGGGCTTGATTCTGGGTGAAGCTAACCAAGTTGACGTCACAACGTTCGGTTCTGATGGGTCTACCTTGCGCGCGCCGCGCATCAGAAACCTCTGCAAAGACTTTGGAACACATCAGGGTGATTTCTGACCCGGTATCCAAGAGAGCTTGGAGGGAAACGTTGCCTTCTACCACCACTGGGGTATAGATACGCTTGGCGTTGCCTTTCCTAACCAAATCTCCAAGAAACTGCGTCAGGGGTGCATCCTGCGGGTCAGGCTTCACTAACGGAGGGGGTGGTTTCAACTCATCGCTGCCTATTGGGCAGGGGTCCTTTCCCCACCCCACGAGGTAGACACGCGGTGGTGGTGGGGATGGGTCCCGGCCTAGTCATGCTGACGGTTCGTCCCTGTCCTTGCTCGGCTTACCCTTCCTGTTCTTATTGCTCAGCAGTTGTTTAACTCGTGCTAATTCGGTCCTCAATTCTGCCATCCCAAGCGGCTCTTGGTTGGCTTGTTTAATCCGTGCTAATTCAGCCCTCAGTTCTGCCATCCCAAGTGGCTCTTGGTTGGCTTGTTTAGCGGTAGCTAGCTTAGGGCTCCGCTCCCTTCGAGAGGAGTTGCGATGGGGCCTTGACTGTCCGCTATTCTGAGATTTAGGGCCGTGACTGCCAGGTTTGCGGTTACCTTGCCCGTGGGCGTTGGAGCCCTGTTCCCCCTTGGCTCCAGCTTGTCGAACTTTCCAGTTACCTTTGGGTTGACTCGACGTCTGGTGGCCGGGGTTTGGGTTCGCCCAAGGGGGCCCGCGGTTTGGGGCTTCACCCCCTTCTAGGCCTAAGGACTGATCTTCCTGCTCATATAGGCTGAGGACTCTGGGATCGTCCTCGTGGCGGTCTGTGGGTCGGACGAACGTCTCCCACGTTAGTTGTGCGGTGCGACGCATTTCTCTCATAGTATGGGGGCGCTGGCGACACGCGAGTGTTACTTGGTTACGGATGCACGGGTGAAGGTTATGGAGGAAGAGGGACTTGAAGTTGCGATCTTCCTCTAGCCCGGGCTCGCTTCTGCCCTGAAAGTACGCTGCACGGAGCCGACGGTAGTACTCGCGAGGGTGTTCGCTTCGTTTCTGTCTGATCAGAATGGCACCCATCGTCGCAGCAGTCTCGTCCTCGTACAACGAGTATTCCTCTTTCAAGTACTTGCGTATCTTCTTGTAGTTGTCGAGGACTGACTGCGGTAAGGTCTCAACGAATGCTCGTACGCCACTACCTAAAGTTTTCCAGACTAGTCTGGCCTTTTCATGCGACGTAGCCTCTGGCAGGTCCAGGAGGCTACGCTCGATTTCCCGGAAATAATCATTAACGCTTCGGTGTCTATGATTTTCCGGCTCAAAACGCTCTATGTCTTTCGCAAGGACGTCGATTTGGCGGATCCTAGTTTTGCGTTCTGCGACGAGGCGTTTTGATTTTGACCCGTAGGGGTCCTCGCTGTCTTCGCTATTTGAGCTGCTCTCATATCGCCTATGTCTGCGTTTCGGCTTGTAGGCGGCCTCTCCGTCAGAGGAGTCCGAAGGTACGTAGCGCGGCGTTTTCTGCGGGCTAGAGGCTGCAGCGATATTGAAGCGCGAGGGGGTGTAGTGGGGAGTAAAGTAAAAACTCCCAGCGCCACGAGGTGGCGATCGCGCGACTTTCACGCGAGTTGAGCTTGAGTGCGGTGTCTGATCTACCGTTCTAAGCTCAGGTTCTTCCTCCTCCAGAGCGGAACTCTGTTCTTGGGAGGGTTTGGCCGATCCCTCATCTGAGCGACGTGCTTGCGTCACTTCTTCTCTGAGGTATTCTATTTCGCGCTTTAGTTCATCTTGTGTGGCTCTCAGGCCCACGAGGCTACTCTCCGCGCTTTCTGCTCTCCTTTGAGCTTCGGCCAGTTGTCGTTTTAGTGTTCTTTTCTCTTGTTCGAGGGTCATACACACATGTTCCATTTCCTTATAGTAGATCATGAACAATTTGGGTAGCCCTTCTGGAAGAGTCATAGTACGCTCCTTAAGTTCCCTAACGGCTATGTGTATTTCATCAAAGCGAGCCTTTTGGTCCAGATCACAGAAGTAATTTCTCCTATCCTCCGGGACTTGGCCTAAATCGCCTACAACGTCGAAGAGAGAGAGGAGGGGCCCTTCTGACTCCCTTGATGGGGAACGCGACATTTTGTTCGAAATGTATTAATTAACTTAAAGGAAATTAATACTAGGGGTTGATTAGGTTAGAATTTAATTTAATCCAAGTTGCTAAATAATTGATGTGGTTTCTTAGCTACTTTGTTTTCACTAATGTTTCACTTGTATTAATTAGCTCAATTAATAATTAGTTAACAATAATGATTATTATTATTAATAATGTTAATTAAGTACTTGGATTAGATATTACTCTAATGTACTAATCAATTAAACCAGTTTATCAGCTAACTGTGGTTGGCAGCTGAATTTCAGTTCTGTGATTAACACACTGTTAATGATTCACCATTAAAGTCATCTGTGTTATACCTTGGCAGTTGATTTTGGGTATACAGCAGTTTACAAGTTACTGTTGAGAAATTCACAAGGTCATTAAACTATGCCTCACACGGGGCACCACTTTAATGTAGGTTGAATTGGGATTAATTAAATTATAAATTATGTGATAATTGATAATTAAATTAATCAATTTATAAATAAAGATCAGTCTCATAAAATCTTAAATTATTAATCTTAATACTCACCGTGAATGGTTACACTCAAGATTAATGGTAGCTCTGTATTAGATGGGAAACCCAGTTGTATACAAAAGCTAAATTCTGAAGGAAAAAGGAGTTCTAAATAGTTGACTTTGTGAATAAACAACAGGAACAAGTAAAATGCAATTCAATTTTATTAGCTTTTATTTGTCTACTACTCACTAATAATAATAAACTCAAAATACATTCAATGTCAGCAAAGGTAATAACAAGACAAAACAATGGAACAATTACACCTGGACTATAAATTTGAGGGAAAGAGAGAGAGAAAGAGAGAAGGAAAAAAAAAAAGAAAAGAATCCCTTGTGTGTGCGTGTGTGTGAGGCTAGGGCAAGCCGATGCGTGTGTGTGTGTGTGTGACCTAGCTTGTCGTTAGCTAAAACAAAGGAATGTTAGCTAAAACAAAGGAATGTTAGCTAAATAGAACAAAGGATTAGCTCTGTGGCTAATGTGTGCTTTGTGTAGGTATCTGTGGGCAGATGCTAATGCTAGCCACTCTGGCAATGCTTAAACAAAATGGCGGTCAGTGCCTAGGTGTCGTATCACAGGTAACTCAATGAGGAAGGTATCAAAATGGCGTCGGAAAAATGGCGCCTGCAGGCCTAGTCGAGAACACAAGCCTACCAGCTAGCAATAAGTTGCTAAGGAGAATCTGACCACGCTACAGCTGGATCCAAACACTGCACTTAACAACAATTTCCAACAGACTATCTAGGCAAAGAACTCAACGCGAGAGAGAGAGAGAGAGAGAAAGAGTGTGAGAGAGTGTGTATATGTGTTGGATGGAGAGAACTAGGCCTTGTAGCGGTCTAGCCTCGGAGCTTAAAATAACAAACTTGTCGCTGCGCTGCTAATCAGATAGGGAAGCTAGCAATGGAGTTAAGGAAAGATATCATGCAAGATACCCTGTCTAACAAGTTCAAAGAAAAAAAACAGAACCAAAACAAACAATAAAAACAAACAAACAAACAATAAAAACAAACAAACACCTTCCGTGTCTGAGCGGGTATGCTAAATAGCTCAAAGCTTAAACATGACCCTAACAACCATCTGAATAAGCTACAAATTAAAAATTTGCCCAAGTGCCTACTCAATGCGATGGAAGTTCTTTCTCCGATGTCCGCGCTGAGGGTCGCAGTCCGAGGAGAGGAGGTTAGCGGCGCGTTGCGTCCAACCGCGGCTAACGAAGCAGGGAGATGAAGGCCTAGCTGGCCCACGGTGCTTCAGGAGAAACCTCCGGTGATGCGTCGACGAGAAAAAGGCTGAGAGGAGCGAAGCTGTCCGCAAATGCCTCTTAGCGTGGAAAACTACTTAACTGTAGTTAAACTTTGCAAAGGTTTAGAATCGAAACCACTATATCGCTGAAACTTAGCGGGTCGTTCAAAAGTTCGGCCGAAACTAATTTGAACAGGCTGTTCTCAGACAATAGCGGTTAGTCTCAACACTGTAGGCGAGCGTGCCTACAGTCCGTCCGACCACTCCAGTAGTCAGAACATGAGAGAGCGAATCGAGGCGCTCTCGATACAGTTAAAGCAGTTCCACTTTACATCACATCCGGGTGGAGCGCGCAAGGAATTGTGGGATCGTTATAGGGGGCGCTGGCGAGTTACCAACATTCCCCCCTTGGCCATAGGCGCTGAAAGGAGTGATACCCTATGGGCACATGGTGTTTAGTCTGCGGCCCACGGTCCCTAGTAATCCACAATGAGGTAGTTCCACAATGAGGTAGTTCCAAGGGTCCTTTCTGTGAAAAGTCTTTCAGACACAGTTCAACAGTTCAATTCATTTCATACAGTCCATAAGATGCATAGGCACTTGGGCATGAAAGCATAGGCACTTGGACATGAAAACAATTACACTATGGCTACTTAACTACCTTCTACATACAATATTTCACACAGCAAACAAAAATAATCAAAACTCCATAAAGGAAAATGGAAAAGAGGGGTTAGTTAGCGTGTTAGCAAGCCTACTCTTCAAGAAAGTTAGTGGAGGCCTTAGGCCTGATGGAGAATCGGACAATGCCACGATCTAATTTCTCAGGTGCGTAGATCGTTTTGTCCAGTTTGCGGTGTAGTGTCAGTATGTACCTGTGTAGAGTGATGGCTATGAAGACTGTGATAACCCAACCGCTAGCTAGAAATCCCAGCGCAATTCGGCTTATTAAAGATCCTTGATCGGACGAAGGGTTTGCGCGGTTATTCAAGAAAGTGGTAGCGATGCCAGTGGGCTTAAGATCGAATTGCACGGTTTTGGTCCCTTCCAGCAGTAGTTGTGCTTGGAGGGTGGAGTTTATCTCAAGTTCGTGACCTGGGAAGGCATCGGGCATTTCTATCTCGGTCTCATACTGGTCAGCGCTAAGGTGATGGAGGGTGATGTCACCCACGTGAACAGTGGCTCCAAGTGGGACACTTAGGAGAGAGGTTTCGTTAGGTATCTTCATTCTAGTGGCAGTGTTATGTTGATCATATGATACCAGAATCTCAGTTTGGGGAGTGTTGATTAGCCACCGATTACCAGCTCTTTCTACTCTAGTTCCTATTCCTTCATCTTTAATAGACAATTTGCCTGCACACTTCTGCTCGGGGACTTTTGTCAATCCACAGAGACGGTCTGTGGTGTCTCGGATAAAGGGATTGCTGGGGCAGACCCAGTGGATATCTTTGGTAGAGGTGCACATGTCTAAATTAGGGACGAGGTAGATAGAGGGGTTGTCATCGTGATAGGCTATGGTGGAAGGTGTCTGCAAACGTACGTGTACGTCGTTGTTCCAGAAACCTACATTAAGGACAGATTTGATTCTGTATATGTTTTGCCGTTCAATAACGGGGAGATTGAGGATGAAGCCTATTTCTAGGTTTTGAGGGTTCACAAAAATGGGGATAGCACTGCCAAGACTATAAGCCAGATGAATCTGTGATGAGTAAACGTTAGTCGTGGTAGTAGATCGGAGTATGCTGTCAACCATGCTGAGGGGTATCAAATATGGTGGGATTTTACGTCCACTCAGGGTGCTGAGAGAGCTACTTACTTCTCTCATCAGGTCCTGCATTAGGTCTCGGATTACTCAGACGTACTTGACTTCGCTTCTCATGATTGCTGCTAGCCTGTCTACGGCATGTACTGTGTTCTTGATTAATGTAGAATGCATGTTAACGGTTAGTATGGTTCCCTGCAGGGTTTTGCCTAGGCCCTGCAGCTCCTCCTGTTGAGTTAGTAGTCTACCCTGGATTTCTGCAACATACAGGAGTTTGTTATTCCGATTTGAGTGGTAACAAGGGTGGTTACTTATAGATGCACGCTTATGGATTGAGAGGCATGCAACTAAGTTGGGCAGGCTATAACTTACTGTTTGTCCACCCCCCTATGGAGTGTGGACTGCTCAAAAAGCTTTATTTGGTTGCTATGGACCCATCTATACGAAGGCGCCTGGCTGGGCTTCGAAGTTTTGATGCGGTAGGCGACGGGGGACAGTTTACCGACGATTTCGAAAGGGCCGGACCAACGGGGTAAGAATTTCCTGGCTACTCCTACCGGTTTGGTGAAATTGAAGTATAGGACTCTGTCGCCTACTTCGTACTCACGGTGTGTCGCCTTTCTGTCGTAGTAAGCTTTCTGTCCTTTTGCACTCTTTTCGAGGTGTTCCTGGGCCCACGCAAATGTGGCCTGCAAGTGGCGTTGCAAGTCGGTGACGTACTGGTGTGCGGTGTACGCAGTGGCAACGCTTAGGTCCTCTGGTCGGTAGAGGAGGTGTAAGGGAAGAACCATTTCACGGCCAGTCATCATTTCGAACGGGGTGACTCCGGTGGTGCGGTGAGGAGTGGACCGAATGGCCATCAGCACCAGAGGGAGTTTGATGTCCCAATCTTTGCCATGGTGACTCACATACTTGCGAAGCATGCTCACGATGGTTTGGTTGGCGCGTTCGACCTGACCGGAAGACTGAGGATGATACGCGATGTGGAATTTTGCCTCGACTCCGAGCATCTCCCACAACACTCTCATGACCTCTGCGGTGAAATGAGTACCTCGGTCGGAATCAATGGATAGGGGCAAGCCCCAACGGCTGAACACATGGTTCATAAGAAGGAGAGCGGTGGTCTCTGCGGTTTCGTTTGGGGCGGGCAAGCATTCCACCCACTTCGTGAACGCGCAAGTGACGGTCAGGAGGTACTTATTACCTCGAGCTGATTTCGGCACCGGTCCGACCCAGTCTATCTGGAGATTAGACCAGGGGAATGAGATGCCTTTGCTTTGCAGTGGGGCGCGGTTCAACGGTTGGGCTGGTCGGAATTGGCAGCAAATCAAGCACCCTTTAACATACTCGGTAACGTCCTGAATCATGAAGGGCCAATAGACAATCTGTTGGAGTGTCTGGTAGGTCGCCTGAGCGTTCCTATGGCCCCCGCACGGGCTGTCGTGAGCGTACTGCAACATGACCCCCCTATGATCTGTGGGCACGACCCACCGGGGAGGTCCCTGGTTGCGTGGTGTGTACACCAGGAGTCCTTTCTCGAGTTTTAAGCAGTTTTTGAGATTGTGAAGGTGATTTAAGTCTCGGGACTGTTGCAACTCTTGTGGGGAAATTGGGGACGCCACGGGGTCCGCAAGGAACTTACGGATTTGGTGGATCACGGGATCCCTTTCCTGCATAGACACCAGGTCGGCGTCCTGGGGCAGTCGGCCGAGTTGCACGGTTCCTGCTTGGGGTACTGCGTCAGTTTGACCTGCTCTAGCCTGTCGGCGAGTAATCGCGGTTACGTTATGGTGTGGCGTCTCGGGAAGCCAGGACGGCTGGAATTCCCAAAGGGGGCCGTCTACGGCTCCCGCTTTGGCGAGGCCATCTGCCTCATCGTTACCGACTTTGTCAGGTCCTGGGACTTGAGAATGTCCCTTCACCTTCTTCCAATAGACGCACATTCCCTGTTCGGTTACGAGTCGATCGCATGCTAGGAAGAGTTCGGAGTGTTTCACTTCCTTGCCCCTTGCATTTTTCATGTCCTGCACCTTCCACGAGGGAAAGTGTGAGACGAAGCTATGCCTGGCATAATTTGAATCAGAGCAGAGGACTAACCGCTTGATGTTCTCACGGGCAGCTTGTTGCAGGACGATGAGCACGGCTGCTACCTCCGCATATTGGCTAGTCTTAGCCCCGAGTCGGTGTTGGTATTTCCCTTGTATAGGGCCGTTCGCCCATACGATACCGACACCGGCTTGCACTTTGCATTCATGATGGAATGAGCATCCATCTATGTAAGCGGTGGGGAGGTCTTTGCAGACGTTCTCGTCATAGTAGTGGTGGTCGGAGGGGAGAGCAGGTACGGTTGTTAGTTCGGTTTGATCTGGACTATTCTCGCAGTCGCAATGCTGGCATTCCGCCAGCCCTCGGCCAAGCACCATCTTGTGGTTCTGGGCGTACTTCACCTCGACGTCGTAGCCCTGTAGTGCCATCATCCAAGCTGCGATGCGACTGTTCGAAACTCTTCCCTCTCTCAGCCTCTGGCTGTTCAAGAACGAGACCGGTTGATGATTGGTCTCTATCACCACCTTCTGGCCACCAATGTAACTGCGAAAGTGTTCAACGGCCCAGACCGTGGCCAGCAGGGCTTTTTCGCAGTCTGAAAATTTAAACTCCACAGCACTGAGGGGCCGACTGGCGTATGCTACGACACGGCGATCTTTGTCATGCTGCTGTGACAGTGCAGCGCTCAGGCAGTGGGTGGAGAAACTAGCCTCCAAGAAGAACGGTTTGTCTTTGTCGGGATACGCGAGGCAGGGAGCGGAGCAGAGCTTCTGCTTCATGCTCTTGAACGCGAGTTCTTGAGGCTCACTCCACTGGAAGGGTTTATCCTTTCGGAGGAGCTCGGTGAGCGGTCGTGCTATCTCCGCGTAGTCCTCGATGAACTGTCGGGAGTAGTTGCAGACCCCTAAGAAGCTCCTGAGTTCGGGTACGTTGGATGGGGCTTTGATGTCTTGGATAGCCCGCACCCTCCCTGACTGGGGTTCAATGCCATCTGGCCCGACGCACAGTCCAACGTATTCAACTTTGGTGCGACACCACTGCCCTTTGGTGACAGAGAGCTTCGCTCCTGCTCTGGACAGCTGAGACAGAACATGGCGTATCTCTTCGAGGTGTGCATCAAAAGTCTGTGACCTAATGAGGATGTCATCGACATAGATCAAGTTGCCACGAGCTGCGGCATCGCTCATTGCCTTATGCAAGAAGATGTTGAATTCAGCGGGGGAGTTCGCGTAGCCGAACGGACATCGGTTGAAAGTTAGCTGGCGGTTCCCAAAGGAAAAGGCCAGCTTGTGCTGGTCAGCTGGATCCACGCGCATGGTCCAGAATCCACTCGCCACGTCGGCGGTGGAGAAGAACTTTGCACCCTTCACCTTGGCAAGTTCTTGATCCAGATGGATCATGGGCCATCTTGACAAGGGCACTTGCTTGTTCAGCTGCCTATAGTCAATGGTGAGACGCCACTTGCCGTTCGGTTTCAGCACCGGCCACAAGGGGGAGTTGTAAGTCGAGTTACACTCACGAATGATCTGCTTTTCCAGCAGAGTGTCCAGTGTTTCTTGTATTGAGTCGTATGCGGCTAACGGGATTTTGTATTGCCGCACGAACGTCGGTGGAGCGTTCGGATCTGTTGGGATTCGGACGGTGTGGATGTCCGTGACTCCGCAGTCATTGGAATCTCGCGCCCAGATCGCCTTGAAGTCGTAGAACAGTTCACGGAGCTGTCGTCTCTGGGTGTCCGTGGTCAGGCTGTCAGCTTTCACCAGCTGTTGTTGAACTTCTCGTTCGAAGCCTGGGTACGGTTCACCTAGAGCTGAATCGACGACCTCAGTTGCAGGGGTGTCGTTGCTCGATTGCGTGGCAAGAGCGTACACCAGCATGTGTTTCGGGGTGTCAGTTCTGGTCATGACTATGCGCTCGTCGCGAAGCATGTCGTGAGGTTCGACGTGGATCATGTGGAAAGGAAGAGTGATCCAGGGAGGTTCCACTGGATCGGAATGAGTGTCCGGCGTTGGCAGCTCACCGATGACTGGAATGGTGAGTTCAAAGTCATGGAATGCCTGGTCTATCAGAAGGCCTAAAGGCCGACGGGCGGGGATCGTGATGGCGTCCCGCGTGGAGTTTTGAACCAGGAGGTAAGCGGAACGATGACTCACTTCAAGCAGCGGAGTCCCACACACGGCTAAATCGAGCTCCATGAAGAATCTGAGAGGCTGGAAGAACGCCTGGGAGCTACGAAACTGTTGGTCTTTCATGATGACCAGCTTAAGAGGGGAACCAGCAGTCCTAGCGGGAATGACAATGTCAAATTCGCTAGTGACATGGCAGGCTTGGGGAATCGTTTGTCCTGACCGCATTTGTTCCGGGTCAGCTTGGAACGGGTGCTTAGCAGCGTCGGCTTGGGTCCAGATGACCCGGTTGACTAGGTCCAGTTGGGCTCCCAGTCTGACCAAGATGTCTGCCCCAATGACCAGTGGGTCAGGAAGTCCGGGGACGACACTCAAGAAATGAAGGAATTCTCTCTGACCGATGGCGAGCGACACGGCGCAGACGCCTGTGGCTTTGATGGGGCTCTGGGGTTGTTCGGCTGACAGTAGCCGGTGGCTCTTCTGCACAAAGACAGGGGAAGGAGTGCTCTGACGCACTATGTCGAACCACGTTTGGCTGATGGCTGACTTCTCTGACCAAAACGCGACCTGGGCCCACAGTTGCCCACGACGACAGTCAATGAGGGGCGCTAGCCTATCTAGTAGGTCTTGGCCAATGAGGAACGGTTCTACACCGACAGAGCAGATGTAAGTGGGGTGAGTGATGGACATGCCCTGGAAGGTGAGTTCTAACCATGCAATGGTTGTTACTGGGGCTTGATTCTGGGTGAAGCTAACCAAGTTGACGTCACAACGTTCGGTTCTGATGGGTCTACCTTGCGCGCGCCGCGCATCAGAAACCTCTGCAAAGACTTTGGAACACATCAGGGTGATTTCTGACCCGGTATCCAAGAGAGCTTGGAGGGAAACGTTGCCTTCTACCACCACTGGGGTATAGATACGCTTGGCGTTGCCTTTCCTAACCAAATCTCCAAGAAACTGCGTCAGGGGTGCATCCTGCGGGTCAGGCTTCACTAACGGAGGGGGTGGTTTCAACTCATCGCTGCCTATTGGGCAGGGGTCCTTTCCCCACCCCACGAGGTAGACACGCGGTGGTGGTGGGGATGGGTCCCGGCCTAGTCATGCTGACGGTTCGTCCCTGTCCTTGCTCGGCTTACCCTTCCTGTTCTTATTGCTCAGCAGTTGTTTAACTCGTGCTAATTCGGTCCTCAATTCTGCCATCCCAAGCGGCTCTTGGTTGGCTTGTTTAATCCGTGCTAATTCAGCCCTCAGTTCTGCCATCCCAAGTGGCTCTTGGTTGGCTTGTTTAGCGGTAGCTAGCTTAGGGCTCCGCTCCCTTCGAGAGGAGTTGCGATGGGGCCTTGACTGTCCGCTATTCTGAGATTTAGGGCCGTGACTGCCAGGTTTGCGGTTACCTTGCCCGTGGGCGTTGGAGCCCTGTTCCCCCTTGGCTCCAGCTTGTCGAACTTTCCAGTTACCTTTGGGTTGACTCGACGTCTGGTGGCCGGGGTTTGGGTTCGCCCAAGGGGGCCCGCGGTTTGGGGCTTCACCCCCTTCTAGGCCTAAGGACTGATCTTCCTGCTCATATAGGCTGAGGACTCTGGGATCGTCCTCGTGGCGGTCTGTGGGTCGGACGAACGTCTCCCACGTTAGTTGTGCGGTGCGACGCATTTCTCTCATAGTATGGGGGCGCTGGCGACACGCGAGTGTTACTTGGTTACGGATGCACGGGTGAAGGTTATGGAGGAAGAGGGACTTGAAGTTGCGATCTTCCTCTAGCCCGGGCTCGCTTCTGCCCTGAAAGTACGCTGCACGGAGCCGACGGTAGTACTCGCGAGGGTGTTCGCTTCGTTTCTGTCTGATCAGAATGGCACCCATCGTCGCAGCAGTCTCGTCCTCGTACAACGAGTATTCCTCTTTCAAGTACTTGCGTATCTTCTTGTAGTTGTCGAGGACTGACTGCGGTAAGGTCTCAACGAATGCTCGTACGCCACTACCTAAAGTTTTCCAGACTAGTCTGGCCTTTTCATGCGACGTAGCCTCTGGCAGGTCCAGGAGGCTACGCTCGATTTCCCGGAAATAATCATTAACGCTTCGGTGTCTATGATTTTCCGGCTCAAAACGCTCTATGTCTTTCGCAAGGACGTCGATTTGGCGGATCCTAGTTTTGCGTTCTGCGACGAGGCGTTTTGATTTTGACCCGTAGGGGTCCTCGCTGTCTTCGCTATTTGAGCTGCTCTCATATCGCCTATGTCTGCGTTTCGGCTTGTAGGCGGCCTCTCCGTCAGAGGAGTCCGAAGGTACGTAGCGCGGCGTTTTCTGCGGGCTAGAGGCTGCAGCGATATTGAAGCGCGAGGGGGTGTAGTGGGGAGTAAAGTAAAAACTCCCAGCGCCACGAGGTGGCGATCGCGCGACTTTCACGCGAGTTGAGCTTGAGTGCGGTGTCTGATCTACCGTTCTAAGCTCAGGTTCTTCCTCCTCCAGAGCGGAACTCTGTTCTTGGGAGGGTTTGGCCGATCCCTCATCTGAGCGACGTGCTTGCGTCACTTCTTCTCTGAGGTATTCTATTTCGCGCTTTAGTTCATCTTGTGTGGCTCTCAGGCCCACGAGGCTACTCTCCGCGCTTTCTGCTCTCCTTTGAGCTTCGGCCAGTTGTCGTTTTAGTGTTCTTTTCTCTTGTTCGAGGGTCATACACACATGTTCCATTTCCTTATAGTAGATCATGAACAATTTGGGTAGCCCTTCTGGAAGAGTCATAGTACGCTCCTTAAGTTCCCTAACGGCTATGTGTATTTCATCAAAGCGAGCCTTTTGGTCCAGATCACAGAAGTAATTTCTCCTATCCTCCGGGACTTGGCCTAAATCGCCTACAACGTCGAAGAGAGAGAGGAGGGGCCCTTCTGACTCCCTTGATGGGGAACGCGACATTTTGTTCGAAATGTATTAATTAACTTAAAGGAAATTAATACTAGGGGTTGATTAGGTTAGAATTTAATTTAATCCAAGTTGCTAAATAATTGATGTGGTTTCTTAGCTACTTTGTTTTCACTAATGTTTCACTTGTATTAATTAGCTCAATTAATAATTAGTTAACAATAATGATTATTATTATTAATAATGTTAATTAAGTACTTGGATTAGATATTACTCTAATGTACTAATCAATTAAACCAGTTTATCAGCTAACTGTGGTTGGCAGCTGAATTTCAGTTCTGTGATTAACACACTGTTAATGATTCACCATTAAAGTCATCTGTGTTATACCTTGGCAGTTGATTTTGGGTATACAGCAGTTTACAAGTTACTGTTGAGAAATTCACAAGGTCATTAAACTATGCCTCACACGGGGCACCACTTTAATGTAGGTTGAATTGGGATTAATTAAATTATAAATTATGTGATAATTGATAATTAAATTAATCAATTTATAAATAAAGATCAGTCTCATAAAATCTTAAATTATTAATCTTAATACTCACCGTGAATGGTTACACTCAAGATTAATGGTAGCTCTGTATTAGATGGGAAACCCAGTTGTATACAAAAGCTAAATTCTGAAGGAAAAAGGAGTTCTAAATAGTTGACTTTGTGAATAAACAACAGGAACAAGTAAAATGCAATTCAATTTTATTAGCTTTTATTTGTCTACTACTCACTAATAATAATAAACTCAAAATACATTCAATGTCAGCAAAGGTAATAACAAGACAAAACAATGGAACAATTACACCTGGACTATAAATTTGAGGGAAAGAGAGAGAGAAAGAGAGAAGGAAAAAAAAAAAGAAAAGAATCCCTTGTGTGTGCGTGTGTGTGAGGCTAGGGCAAGCCGATGCGTGTGTGTGTGTGTGTGTGTGTGTGACCTAGCTTGTCGTTAGCTAAAACAAAGGAATGTTAGCTAAAACAAAGGAATGTTAGCTAAATAGAACAAAGGATTAGCTCTGTGGCTAATGTGTGCTTTGTGTAGGTATCTGTGGGCAGATGCTAATGCTAGCCACTCTGGCAATGCTTAAACAAAATGGCGGTCAGTGCCTAGGTGTCGTATCACAGGTAACTCAATGAGGAAGGTATCAAAATGGCGTCGGAAAAATGGCGCCTGCAGGCCTAGTCGAGAACACAAGCCTACCAGCTAGCAATAAGTTGCTAAGGAGAATCTGACCACGCTACAGCTGGATCCAAACACTGCACTTAACAACAATTTCCAACAGACTATCTAGGCAAAGAACTCAACGCGAGAGAGAGAGAGAGAGAGAAAGAGTGTGAGAGAGTGTGTATATGTGTTGGATGGAGAGAACTAGGCCTTGTAGCGGTCTAGCCTCGGAGCTTAAAATAACAAACTTGTCGCTGCGCTGCTAATCAGATAGGGAAGCTAGCAATGGAGTTAAGGAAAGATATCATGCAAGATACCCTGTCTAACAAGTTCAAAGAAAAAAAACAGAACCAAAACAAACAATAAAAACAAACAAACAAACAATAAAAACAAACAAACACCTTCCGTGTCTGAGCGGGTATGCTAAATAGCTCAAAGCTTAAACATGACCCTAACAACCATCTGAATAAGCTACAAATTAAAAATTTGCCCAAGTGCCTACTCAATGCGATGGAAGTTCTTTCTCCGATGTCCGCGCTGAGGGTCGCAGTCCGAGGAGAGGAGGTTAGCGGCGCGTTGCGTCCAACCGCGGCTAACGAAGCAGGGAGATGAAGGCCTAGCTGGCCCACGGTGCTTCAGGAGAAACCTCCGGTGATGCGTCGACGAGAAAAAGGCTGAGAGGAGCGAAGCTGTCCGCAAATGCCTCTTAGCGTGGAAAACTACTTAACTGTAGTTAAACTTTGCAAAGGTTTAGAATCGAAACCACTATATCGCTGAAACTTAGCGGGTCGTTCAAAAGTTCGGCCGAAACTAATTTGAACAGGCTGTTCTCAGACAATAGCGGTTAGTCTCAACACTGTAGGCGAGCGTGCCTACAGTCCGTCCGACCACTCCAGTAGTCAGAACATGAGAGAGCGAATCGAGGCGCTCTCGATACAGTTAAAGCAGTTCCACTTTACATCACATCCGGGTGGAGCGCGCAAGGAATTGTGGGATCGTTATAGGGGGCGCTGGCGAGTTACCAACATAGTGTTAGTACAGGGAGGAGTGGAGCACTGTTAGTGTTAGTGTTAGTGCAGGGAGGAGTGGAGCACTGTTAGTGTTAGTGTTAGTGCAGGGAGGAGTGGAGCACTGTTAGTGTTAGTGTTAGTGCAGGGAGGAGTGGAGCACTGTTAGTGTTAGTGTTAGTGCAGGGAGGAGTGGAGCACTGTTAGTGTTAGTGCAGGGAGGAGTGGAGCACTGTTAGTATTAGTGCAGGGAGGAGTGGAGCACTGTTAGTGTTAGTGTTAGTGCAGGGAGGAGTGGAGCACTGTTAGTGTTAGTGTTAGTGCAGGGAGGAGTGGAGCACTGTTAGTGTTAGTGTTAGTGCAGGGAGGAGTGGAGCACTGTTAGTGTTAGTGTTAGTGCAGGGAGGAGTGGAGCACTGTTAGTGTTAGTGTTAGTGCAGGGAGGAGTGGAGCACTGTTAGTGTTAGTGTTAGTGCAGGGAGGAGTGGAGCACTGTTAGTGTTAGTGCAGGGAGGAGTGGAGCACTGTTAGTGTTAGTGTTAGTGCAGGGAGGAGTGGAGCACTGTTAGTGTTAGTGCAGGGAGGAGTGGAGCACTGTTAGTGTTAGTGTTAGTGCAGGGAGGAGTGGAGCACTGTTAGTGTTAGTGTTAGTACAGGGAGGAGTGGAGCACTGTTAGTGTTAGTGTTAGTGCAGGGAGGAGTGGAGCACTGTTAGTGTTAGTGTTAGTACAGGGAGGAGTGGAGCACTGTTAGTGTTAGTGCAGGGAGGAGTGGAGCACTGTTAGTGTTAGTGTTAGTGCAGGGAGGAGTGGAGCACTGTTAGTGTTAGTGTTAGTGTTAGTACAGGGAGGAGTGGAGCACTGTTAGTGTTAGTGTTAGTGCAGGGAGGAGTGGAGCACTGTTAGTGTTAGTGTTAGTGCAGGGAGGAGTGGAGCACTGTTAGTGTTAGTGCAGGGAGGAGTGGAGCACTGTTAGTGTTAGTGTTAGTGCAGGGAGGAGTGGAGCACTGTTAGTGTTAGTGTTAGTGCAGGGAGGAGTGGAGCACTGTTAGTGTTAGTGTTAGTGCAGGGAGGAGTGGAGCACTGTTAGTGTTAGTGTTAGTGCAGGGAGGAGTGGAGCACTGTTAGTGTTAGTGTTAGTGCAGGGAGGAGTGGAGCACTGTTAGTGTTAGTGTTAGTGCAGGGAGGAGTGGAGCACTGTTAGTGTTAGTGTTAGTGCAGGGAGGAGTGGAGCACTGTTAGTGTTAGTGTTAGTGCAGGGAGGAGTGGAGCACTGTTAGTGTTAGTGTTAGTACAGGGAGGAGTGGAGCACTGTTAGTGTTAGTGTTAGTGCAGGGAGGAGTGGAGCACTGTTAGTGTTAGTGTTAGTGCAGGGAGGAGTGGAGCACTGTTAGTGTTAGTGTTAGTACAGGGAGGAGTGGAGCACTGTTAGTGTTAGTGTTAGTGCAGGGAGGAGTGGAGCACTGTTAGTGTTAGTGTTAGTGCAGGGAGGAGTGGAGCACTGTTAGTGTTAGTGTTAGTGCAGGGAGGAGTGGAGCACTGTTAGTGTTAGTGTTAGTGCAGGGAGGAGTGGAGCACTGTTAGTGTTAGTGTTAGTACAGGGAGGAGTGGAGCACTGTTAGTGTTAGTGTTAGTGCAGGGAGGAGTGGAGCACTGTTAGTGTTAGTGTTAGTGCAGGGAGGAGTGGAGCACTGTTAGTGTTAGTGCAGGGAGGAGTGGAGCACTGTTAGTGTTAGTGTTAGTGCAGGGAGGAGTGGAGCACTGTTAGTGTTAGTGTTAGTACAGGGAGGAGTGGAGCACTGTTAGTGTTAGTGTTAGTGCAGGGAGGAGTGGAGCACTGTTAGTGTTAGTGCAGGGAGGAGTGGAGCACTGTTAGTGTTAGTGTTAGTACAGGGAGGAGTGGAGCACTGTTAGTGTTAGTGTTAGTACAGGGAGGAGTGGAGCACTGTTAGTGTTAGTGTTAGTGCAGGGAGGAGTGGAGCACTGTTAGTGTTAGTGTTAGTGCAGGGAGGAGTGGAGCACTGTTAGTGTTAGTGTTAGTACAGGGAGGAGTGGAGCACTGTTAGTGTTAGTGCAGGGAGGAGTGGAGCACTGTTAGTGTTAGTGTTAGTACAGGGAGGAGTGGAGCACTGTTAGTGTTAGTGTTAGTACAGGGAGGAGTGGAGCACTGTTAGTGTTAGTGTTAGTGCAGGGAGGAGTGGAGCACTGTTAGTGTTAGTGTTAGTACAGGGAGGAGTGGAGCACTGTTAGTGTTAGTGTTAGTGTTAGTGCAGGGAGGAGTGGAGCACTGTTAGTGTTAGTGCAGGGAGGAGTGGAGCACTGTTAGTGTTAGTGCAGGGAGGAGTGGAGCACTGTTAGTGTTAGTGCAGGGAGGAGTGGAGCACTGTTAGTGTTAGTACAGGGAGGAGTGGAGCACTGTTAGTGTTAGTGCAGGGAGGAGTGGAGCACTGTTAGTGTTAGTGTTAGTACAGGGAGGAGTGGAGCACTGTTAGTGTTACTGTTAGTACAGGGAGGAGTGGAGCACTGTTAGTGTTAGTGTTAGTGCAGGGAGGAGTGGAGCACTGTTAGTGTTAGTGTTAGTGCAGGGAGGAGTGGAGCACTGTTAGTGTTAGTGTTAGTACAGGGAGGAGTGGAGCACTGTTAGTGTTAGTGTTAGTGCAGGGAGGAGTGGAGCACTGTTAGTGTTAGTGTTAGTGCAGGGAGGAGTGGAGCACTGTTAGTGTTAGTGTTAGTGCAGGGAGGAGTGGAGCACTGTTAGTGTTAGTGTTAGTGCAGGGAGGAGTGGAGCACTGTTAGTGTTAGTGTTAGTACAGGGAGGAGTGGAGCACTGTTAGTGTTAGTGTTAGTGCAGGGAGGAGTGGAGCACTGTTAGTGTTAGTGTTAGTGCAGGGAGGAGTGGAGCACTGTTAGTGTTAGTGTTAGTACAGGGAGGAGTGGAGCACTGTTAGTGTTAGTGTTAGTGCAGGGAGGAGTGGAGCACTGTTAGTGTTAGTGTTAGTGCAGGGAGGAGTGGAGCACTGTTAGTGTTAGTGTTAGTACAGGGAGGAGTGGAGCACTATTAGTGTTAGTACAGGGAGGAGTGGAGCACTGTTAGTGTTAGTGTTAGTGCAGGGAGGAGTGGAGCACTGTTAGTGTTAGTGTTAGTGCAGGGAGGAGTGGAGCACTGTTAGTGTTAGTGTTAGTACAGGGAGGAGTGGAGCACTATTAGTGTTAGTACAGGGAGGAGTGGAGCACTGTTAGTGTTAGTGTTAGTACAGGGAGGAGTGGAGCACTGTTAGTGTTAGTGTTAGTGCAGGGAGGAGTGGAGCACTGTTAGTGTTAGTGTTAGTGCAGGGAGGAGTGGAGCACTGTTAGTGTTAGTGTTAGTACAGGGAGGAGTGGAGCACTATTAGTGTTAGTACAGGGAGGAGTGGAGCACTGTTAGTGTTAGTGTTAGTGCAGGGAGGAGTGGAGCACTGTTAGTGTTAGTGTTAGTGCAGGGAGGAGTGGAGCACTGTTAGTGTTAGTGTTAGTACAGGGAGGAGTGGAGCACTATTAGTGTTAGTACAGGGAGGAGTGGAGCACTGTTAGTGTTAGTGTTAGTACAGGGAGGAGTGGAGCACTGTTAGTGTTAGTGTTAGTGCAGGGAGGAGTGGAGCACTGTTAGTGTTAGTGTTAGTGCAGGGAGGAGTGGAGCACTGTTAGTGTTAGTGCAGGGAGGAGTGGAGCACTGTTAGTGTTAGTGTTAGTACAGGGAGGAGTCGAGCACTATTAGTGTTAGTACAGGGAGGAGTGGAGCGCTGTTAGTGTTAGTGTTAGTGCAGGGAGGAGTGGAGCACTGTTAGTGTTAGTGTTAGTGCAGGGAGGAGTGGAGCACTGTTAGTGTTAGTGCAGGGAGGAGTGGAGCACTGTTAGTGTTAGTGTTAGTACAGGGAGGAGTGGAGCACTGTTAGTGTTAGTGTTAGTGCAGGGAGGAGTGGAGCACTGTTAGTGTTAGTGTTAGTGCAGGGAGGAGTGGAGCACTGTTAGTGTTAGTGCAGGGAGGAGTGGAGCACTGTTAGTGTTAGGGTTAGTGCAGGGAGGAGTGGAGCACTGTTAGTGTTAGTGTTAGTGCAGGGAGGAGTGGAGCACTGTTAGTGTTAGTGTTAGTGCAGGGAGGAGTGGAGCACTGTTAGTGTTAGTGTTAGTGCAGGGAGGAGTGGAGCACTGTTAGTGTTAGTGTTAGTGCAGGGAGGAGTGGAGCACTGTTAGTGTTAGTGTTAGTACAGGGAGGAGTGGAGCACTGTTAGTGTTAGTGTTAGTGCAGGGAGGAGTGGAGCACTGTTAGTGTTAGTGTTAGTGCAGGGAGGAGTGGAGCACTGTTAGTGTTAGTGTTAGTGCAGGGAGGAGTGGAGCACTGTTAGTGTTAGTGTTAGTGCAGGGAGGAGTGGAGCACTGTTAGTGTTAGTGCAGGGAGGAGTGGAGCACTGTTAGTATTAGTGCAGGGAGGAGTGGAGCACTGTTAGTGTTAGTGTTAGTGCAGGGAGGAGTGGAGCACTGTTAGTGTTAGTGTTAGTGCAGGGAGGAGTGGAGCACTGTTAGTGTTAGTGTTAGTGCAGGGAGGAGTGGAGCACTGTTAGTGTTAGTGTTAGTGCAGGGAGGAGTGGAGCACTGTTAGTGTTAGTGTTAGTGCAGGGAGGAGTGGAGCACTATTAGTGTTAGTACAGGGAGGAGTGGAGCACTGTTAGTGTTAGTGTTAGTGCAGGGAGGAGTGGAGCACTGTTAGTGTTAGTGTTAGTACAGGGAGGAGTGGAGCACTGTTAGTGTTAGTGCAGGGAGGAGTGGAGCACTGTTAGTGTTAGTGTTAGTGCAGGGAGGAGTGGAGCACTGTTAGTGTTAGTGTTAGTGTTAGTACAGGGAGGAGTGGAGCACTGTTAGTGTTAGTGTTAGTGCAGGGAGGAGTGGAGCACTGTTAGTGTTAGTGTTAGTGCAGGGAGGAGTGGAGCACTGTTAGTGTTAGTGTTAGTGCAGGGAGGAGTGGAGCACTGTTAGTGTTAGTGTTAGTGCAGGGAGGAGTGGAGCACTGTTAGTGTTAGTGTTAGTACAGGGAGGAGTGGAGCACTGTTAGTGTTAGTGCAGGGAGGAGTGGAGCACTGTTAGTGTTAGTGTTAGTCCAGGGAGGAGTGGAGCACTGTTAGTGTTAGTGTTAGTGTTAGTACAGGGAGGAGTGGAGCACTGTTAGTGTTAGTGTTAGTGCAGGGAGGAGTGGAGCACTGTTAGTGTTAGTGTTAGTGCAGGGAGGAGTGGAGAACTGTTAATGTTAGTGCAGGGAGGAGTGGAGCACTGTTAGTGTTAGTGTTAGTGCAGGGAGGAGTGGAGCACTGTTAGTGTTAGTGTTAGTGCAGGGAGGAGTGGAGCACTGTTAGTGTTAGTGTTAGTGCAGGGAGGAGTGGAGCACTGTTAGTGTTAGTGTTAGTGCAGGGAGGAGTGGAGCACTGTTAGTGTTAGTGCAGGGAGGAGTGGAGCACTGTTAGTGTTAGTATTAGTGCAGGGAGGAGTGGAGCACTGTTAGTGTTAGTGTTAGTGCAGGGAGGAGTGGAGCACTGTTAGTGTTAGTGTTAGTACAGGGAGGAGTGGAGCACTGTTAGTGTTCGTGTTAGTGCAGGGAGGAGTGGAGCACTGTTAGTGTTCGTGTTAGTGCAGGGAGGAGTGGAGCACTGTTAGTGTTAGTGTTAGTGCAGGGAGGAGTGGAGCAGTGTTAGTGTTAGTGCAGGGAGGAGTGGAGCACTGTTAGTGTTAGTGTTAGTACAGGGAGGAGTGGAGCACTGTTAGTGTTAGTGTTCGTGCAGGGAGGAGTGGAGCACTGTTAGTGTTAGTGTTAGTACAGGGAGGAGTGGAGCACTGTTAGTGTTAGTGTTAGTGCAGGGAGGAGTGGAGCACTGTTAGTGTTAGTGTTAGTGCAGGGAGGAGTGGAGCACTGTTAGTGTTAGTGTTAGTACAGGGAGGAGTGGAGCACTGTTAGTGTTAGTGTTAGTGCAGGGAGGAGTGGAGCACTGTTAGTGTTAGTGTTAGTGCAGGGAGGAGTGGAGCACTGTTAGTGTTAGTGTTAGTGCAGGGAGGAGTGGAGCACTGTTAGTGTTAGTGTTAGTGCAGGGAGGAGTGGAGCACTGTTAGTGTTAGTGTTAGTGCAGGGAGGAGTGGAGCACTGTTAGTGTTAGTGTTAGAGCAGGGAGGAGTGGAGCACTGTTAGTGTTAGTGTTAGTGCAGGGAGGAGTGGAGCACTGTTAGTGTTAGTGTTAGTACAGGGAGGAGTGGAGCACTGTTAGTGTTAGTGTTAGTGCAGGGAGGAGTGGAGCACTGTTAGTGTTAGTGTTAGTGCAGGGAGGAGTGGAGCACTGTTAGTGTTAGTGCAGGGAGGAGTGGAGCACTGTTAGTGTTAGTGTTAGTGCAGGGAGGAGTGGAGCACTGTTAGTGTTAGTGTTAGTGCAGGGAGGAGTGGAGCACTGTTAGTGTTAGTGTTAGTGCAGGGAGGAGTGGAGCACTGTTAGTGTTAGTGTTAGTGCAGGGAGGAGTGGAGCACTCTTAGTGTTAGTGTTAGTGCAGGGAGGAGTGGAGCACTGTTAGTGTTAGTGTTAGTACAGGGAGGAGTGGAGCACTGTTAGTGTTAGTGTTAGTAAAGGGAGGAGTGGAGCACTGTTAGTGTTAGTGTTAGTGCAGGGAGGAGTGGAGCACTGTTAGTGTTAGTATTAGTGCAGGGAGGAGTGGAGCACTGTTAGTGTTAGTGCAGGGAGGAGTGGAGCACTGTTAGTATTAGTGCAGGGAGGAGTGGAGCACTGTTAGTGTTAGTGTTAGTGCAGGGAGGAGTGGAGCACTGTTAGTGTTAGTGCAGAGAGGAGTGGAGCACTGTTAGTGTTAGTGTTAGTGCAGGGAGGAGTGGAGCACTGTTAGTGTTAGTGTTAGTGCAGGGAGGAGTGGAGCACTGTTAGTGTTAGTGTTAGTGCAGGGAGGAGTGGAGCACTGTTAGTGTTAGTGTTAGTGCAGGGAGGAGTGGAGCACTGTTAGTGTTAGTGTTAGTACAGGGAGGAGTGGAGCACTGTTAGTGTTAGTGTTAGTACAGGGAGGAGTGGAGCACTGTTAGTGTTAGTGTTAATACAGGGAGGAGTGGAGCACTGTTAGTGTTAGTGTTAGTACAGGGAGGACTGGAGCACTGTTAGTGTTAGTGCAGGGAGGAGTGGAGCACTGTTAGTGTTAGTGTTAGTGCAGGGAGGAGTGGAGCACTGTTAGTGTTAGTGTTAGTGCAGGGAGGAGTGGAGCACTGTTAGTGTTAGTACAGGGAGGAGTGGAGCACTGTTAGTGTTAGTGTTAGTGCAGGGAGGAGTGGAGCACTGTTAGTGTTAGTGTTAGTACAGGGAGGAGTGGAGCACTGTTAGTGTTACTGTTAGTACAGGGAGGAGTGGAGCACTGTTAGTGTTAGTGTTAGTGCAGGGAGGAGTGGAGCACTGTTAGTGTTAGTGTTAGTGCAGGGAGGAGTGGAGCACTGTTAGTGTTAGTGTTAGTACAGGGAGGAGTGGAGCACTGTTAGTGTTAGTGTTATTGCTGGGAGGAGTGGAGCACTGTTAGTGTTAGTGTTAGTGCAGGGAGGAGTGGAGCACTGTTAGTGTTAGTGTTAGTGCAGGGAGGAGTGGAGCACTGTTAGTGTTAGTGTTAGTGCAGGGAGGAGTGGAGCACTATTAGTGTTAGTACAGGGAGGAGTGGAGCACTGTTAGTGTTAGTGTTAGTGCACGGAGGAGTGGAGCACTGTTAGTGTTAGTGTTAGTGCAGGGAGGAGTGGAGCACTGTTAGTGTTAGTGTTAGTGCAGGGAGGAGTGGAGCACTGTTAGTGTTAGTGTTAGTACAGGGAGGAGTGGAGCACTGTTAGTGTTAGTGCAGGGAGGAGTGGAGCACTGTTAGTGTTAGTGTTAGTGCAGGGAGGAGTGGAGCACTGTTAGTGTTAGTGTTAGTGTTAGTACAGGGAGGAGTGGAGCACTGTTAGTGTTAGTGTTAGTGCAGGGAGGAGTGGAGCACTGTTAGTGTTAGTGTTAGTGCAGGGAGGAGTGGAGCACTGTTAGTGTTAGTGCAGGGAGGAGTGGAGCACTGTTAGTGTTAGTGTTAGTGCAGGGAGGAGTGGAGCACTGTTAGTGTTAGTGTTAGTACAGGGAGGAGTGGAGCACTGTTAGTGTTAGTGCAGGGAGGAGTGGAGCACTGTTAGTGTTAGTGTTAGTGCAGGGAGGAGTGGAGCACTGTTAGTGTTAGTGTTAGTACAGGGAGGAGTGGAGCACTGTTAGTGTTAGTGTTAGTGCAGGGAGGAGTGGAGCACTGTTAGTGTTAGTGTTAGTGCAGGGAGGAGTGGAGAACTGTTAGTGTTAGTGCAGGGAGGAGTGGAGCACTGTTAGTGTTAGTGTTAGTGCAGGGAGGAGTGGAGCACTGTTAGTGTTAGTGTTAGTGCAGGGAGGAGTGGAGCACTGTTAGTGTTAGTGTTAGTGCAGGGAGGAGTGGAGCACTGTTAGTGTTAGTGCAGGGAGGAGTGGAGCACTGTTAGTATTAGTGCAGGGAGGAGTGGAGCACTGTTAGTGTTAGTGTTAGTGCAGGGAGGAGTGGAGCACTGTTAGTGTTAGTGTTAGTACAGGGAGGAGTGGGGCACTGTTAGTGTTAGTGTTAGTGCAGGGAGGAGTGGAGCACTGTTAGTGTTCGTGTTAGTGCAGGGAGGAGTGGAGCACTGTTAGTGTTAGTGTTAGTGCAGGGAGGAGTGGAGCAGTGTTAGTGTTAGTGCAGGGAGGAGTGGAGCACTGTTAGTGTTAGTGTTAGTACAGGGAGGAGTGGAGCACTGTTAGTGTTAGTGTTCGTGCAGGGAGGAGTGGAGCACTGTTAGTGTTAGTGTTAGTACAGGGAGGAGTGGAGCACTGTTAGTGTTAGTGTTAGTGCAGGGAGGAGTGGAGCACTGTTAGTGTTAGTGTTAGTGCAGGGAGGAGTGGAGCACTGTTAGTGTTAGTGTTAGTACAGGGAGGAGTGGGGCACTGTTAGTGTTAGTGTTAGTGCAGGGAGGAGTGGAGCACTGTTAGTGTTAGTGTTAGTGCAGGGAGGAGTGGAGCACTGTTAGTGTTAGTGTTAGTGCAGGGAGGAGTGGAGCACTGTTAGTGTTAGTGTTAGTGCAGGGAGGAGTGGAGCACTGTTAGTGTTAGTGTTAGTGCAGGGAGGAGTGGAGCACTGTTAGTGTTAGTGTTAGAGCAGGGAGGAGTGGAGCACTGTTAGTGTTAGTGTTAGTGCAGGGAGGAGTGGAGCACTGTTAGTGTTAGTGTTAGTACAGGGAGGAGTGGAGCACTGTTAGTGTTAGTGTTAGTGCAGGGAGGAGTGGAGCACTGTTAGTGTTAGTGTTAGTGCAGGGAGGAGTGGAGCACTGTTAGTGTTAGTGCAGGGAGGAGTGGAGCACTGTTAGTGTTAGTGCAGGGAGGAGTGGAGCACTGTTAGTGTTAGTGTTAGTGCAGGGAGGAGTGGAGCACTGTTAGTGTTAGTGTTAGTGCAGGGAGGAGTGGAGCACTGTTAGTGTTAGTGTTAGTGCAGGGAGGAGTGGAGCACTGTTAGTGTTAGTGTTAGTGCAGGGAGGAGTGGAGCACTGTTAGTGTTAGTGTTAGTACAGGGAGGAGTGGAGCACTGTTAGTGTTAGTGTTAGTACAGGGAGGAGTGGAGCACTGTTAGTGTTAGTGTTAGTGCAGGGAGGAGTGGAGCACTGTTAGTGTTAGTATTAGTGCAGGGAGGAGTGGAGCACTGTTAGTGTTAATGCAGGGAGGAGTGGAGCACTGTTAGTATTAGTGCAGGGAGGAGTGGAGCACTGTTAGTGTTCGTGTTAGTGCAGGGAGGAGTGGAGCACTGTTAGTGTTAGTGTTAGTGCAGAGAGGAGTGGAGCACTGTTAGTGTTAGTGCAGGGAGGAGTGGAGCACTGTTAGTGTTAGTGTTAGTACAGGGAGGAGTGGAGCACTGTTAGTGTTAGTGTTAGTGCAGGGAGGAGTGGAGCACTTTTAGTGTTAGTACAGGGAGGAGTGGAGCACTGTTAGTGTTAGTGTTAGTGCAGGGAGGAGTGGAGCACTGTTAGTGTTAGTGTTAGTGCAGGGAGGAGTGGAGCACTGTTAGTGTTAGTCTTAGTGCAGGGAGGAGTGGAGCACTGTTAGTGTTAGTGTTAGTGCAGGGAGGAGTGGAGCACTGTTAGTGTTAGTGCAGGGAGGAGTGGAGCACTGTAAGTGTTAGTGTTAGTGCAGGGAGGAGTGGAGCACTGTTAGTGTTAGTGTTAGTACAGGGAGGAGTGGAGCACTGTTAGTGTTAGTGTTAGTGCAGGGAGGAGTGGAGCACTGTTAGTGTTAGTGTTAGTGCAGGGAGGAGTGGAGCACTGTTAGTGTTAGTGCAGGGAGGATTGGAGCACTGTTAGTGTTAGTGTTAGTGCAGGGAGGAGTGGAGCACTGTTAGTGTTAGTGTTAGTACAGGGAGGAGTGGAGCACTGTTAGTGTTAGTGCAGGGAGGAGTGGAGCACTGTTAGTGTTAGTGCAGGGAGGAGTGGAGCACTGTTAGTGTTAGTGTTAGTGCAGGGAGGAGTGGAGCACTGTTAGTGTTAGTGTTAGTGCAGGGAGGAGTGGAGCACTGTTAGTGTTAGTGCAGGGAGGAGTGGAGCACTGTTAGTGTTAGTGTTAGTGCAGGGAGGAGTGGAGCACTGTTAGTGTTAGTACAGGGAGGAGTGGAGCACTGTTAGTGTTAGTGCAGGGAGGAGTGGAGCACTGTTAGTGTTAGTGTTAGTACAGGGAGGAGTGGAGCACTGTTAGTGTTACTGTTAGTACAGGGAGGAGTGGAGCACTGTTAGTGTTAGTGTTAGTGCAGGGAGGAGTGGAGCACTGTTAGTGTTAGTGTTAGTGCAGGGAGGAGTGGAGCACTGTTAGTGTTAGTGTTAGTACAGGGAGGAGTGGAGCACTGTTAGTGTTAGTGTTAGTGCAGGGAGGAGTGGAGCACTGTTAGTGTTAGTGCAGGGAGGAGTGGAGCACTGTTAGTGTTAGTGTTAGTACAGGGAGGAGTGGAGCACTATTAGTGTTAGTACAGGGAGGAGTGGAGCACTGTTAGTGTTAGTGTTAGTGCAGGGAGGAGTGGAGCACTGTTAGTGTTAGTGTTAGTGCAGGGAGGAGTGGAGCACTGTTAGTGTTAGTGTTAGTACAGGGAGGAGTGGAGCACTATTAGTGTTAGTACAGGGAGGAGTGGAGCACTGTTAGTGTTAGTGTTAGTACAGGGAGGAGTGGAGCACTGTTAGTCTTAGTGTTAGTGCAGGGAGGAGTGGAGCACTGTTAGTGTTAGTGTTAGTGCAGGGAGGAGTGGAGCACTGTTAGTGTTAGTGTTAGTACAGGGAGGAGTGGAGCACTATTAGTGTTAGTACAGGGAGGAGTGGAGCACTGTTAGTGTTAGTGTTAGTGCAGGGAGGAGTGGAGCACTGTTAGTGTTAGTGCAGGGAGGAGTGGAGCACTGTTAGTGTTAGTGTTAGTACAGGGAGGAGTGGAGCACTATTAGTGTTAGTACAGGGAGGAGTGGAGCACTGTTAGTGTTAGTGTTAGTACAGGGAGGAGTGGAGCACTGTTAGTGTTAGTGTTAGTGCAGGGAGGAGTGGAGCACTGTTAGTGTTAGTGTTAGTGCAGGGAGGAGTGGAGCACTGTTAGTGTTAGTGTTAGTGCAGGGAGGAGTGGAGCACTGTTAGTGTTAGTGTTAGTACAGGGAGGAGTGGAGCACTGTTAGTGTTAGTGCAGGGAGGAGTGGAGCACTGTTAGTGTTAGTGTTAGTGCAGGGAGGAGTGGAGCACTGTTAGTGTTAGTGTTAGTGTTAGTACAGGGAGGAGTGGAGCACTGTTAGTGTTAGTGTTAGTGCAGGGAGGAGTGGAGCACTGTTAGTGTTAGTGTTAGTGCAGGGAGGAGTGGAGCACTGTTAGTGTTAGTGCAGGGAGGAGTGGAGCACTGTTAGTGTTAGTGTTAGTGCAGGGAGGAGTGGAACACTGTTAGTGTTAGTGTTAGTACAGGGAGGAGTGGAGCACTGTTAGTGTTAGTGCAGGGAGGAGTGGAGCACTGTTAGTGTTAGTGTTAGTGCAGGGAGGAGTGGAGCACTGTTAGTGTTAGTGTTAGTACAGGGAGGAGTGGAGCACTGTTAGTGTTAGTGTTAGTGCAGGGAGGAGTGGAGCACTGTTAGTGTTAGTGTTAGTGCAGGGAGGAGTGGAGAACTGTTAGTGTTAGTGCAGGGAGGAGTGGAGCACTGTTAGTGTTAGTGTTAGTGCAGGGAGGAGTGGAGCACTGTTAGTGTTAGTGTTAGTGCAGGGAGGAGTGGAGCACTGTTAGTGTTAGTGTTAGTGCAGGGAGGAGTGGAGCACTGTTAGTGTTAGTGTTAGTGCAGGGAGGAGTGGAGCACTGTTAGTGTTAGTGCAGGGAGGAGTGGAGCACTGTTAGTGTTAGTATTAGTGCAGGGAGGAGTGGAGCACTGTTAGTGTTAGTGTTATTGCAGGGAGGAGTGGAGCACTGTTAGTGTTAGTGTTAGTACAGGGAGGAGTGGGGCACTGTTAGTGTTAGTGTTAGTGCAGGGAGGAGTGGAGCACTGTTAGTGTTCGTGTTAGTGCAGGGAGGAGTGGAGCACTGTTAGTGTTAGTGTTAGTGCAGGGAGGAGTGGAGCAGTGTTAGTGTTAGTGCAGGGAGGAGTGGAGCACTGTTAGTGTTAGTGTTAGTACAGGGAGGAGTGGAGCACTGTTAGTGTTAGTGTTCGTGCAGGGAGGAGTGGAGCACTGTTAGTGTTAGTGTTAGTACAGGGAGGAGTGGAGCACTGTTAGTGTTAGTGTTAGTGCAGGGAGGAGTGGAGCACTGTTAGTGTTAGTGTTAGTGCAGGGAGGAGTGGAGCACTGTTAGTGTTAGTGTTAGTACAGGGAGGAGTGGAGCACTGTTAGTGTTAGTGTTAGTGCAGGGAGGAGTGGAGCACTGTTAGTGTTAGTGTTAGTGCAGGGAGGAGTGGAGCACTGTTAGTGTTAGTGTTAGTGCAGGGAGGAGTGGAGCACTGTTAGTGTTAGTGTTAGTGCAGGGAGGAGTGGAGCACTGTTAGTGTTAGTGTTAGTGCAGGGAGGAGTGGAGCACTGTTAGTGTTAGTGTTAGAGCAGGGAGGAGTGGAGCACTGTTAGTGTTAGTGTTAGTGCAGGGAGGAGTGGAGCACTGTTAGTGTTAGTGTTAGTACAGGGAGGAGTGGAGCACTGTTAGTGTTAGTGTTAGTGCAGGGAGGAGTGGAGCACTGTTAGTGTTAGTGTTAGTGCAGGGAGGAGTGGAGCACTGTTAGTGTTAGTGCAGGGAGGAGTGGAGCACTGTTAGTGTTAGTGCAGGGAGGAGTGGAGCACTGTTAGTGTTAGTGTTAGTGCAGGGAGGAGTGGAGCACTGTTAGTGTTAGTGTTAGTGCAGGGAGGAGTGGAGCACTGTTAGTGTTAGTGTTAGTGCAGGGAGGAGTGGAGCACTGTTAGTGTTAGTGTTAGTGCAGGGAGGAGTGGAGCACTGTTAGTGTTAGTGTTAGTACAGGGAGGAGTGGAGCACTGTTAGTGTTAGTGTTAGTGTTAGTACAGGGAGGAGTGGAGCACTGTTAGTGTTAGTGCAGGGAGGAGTGGAGCACTGTTAGTGTTAGTATTAGTGCAGGGAGGAGTGGAGCACTGTTAGTGTTAATGCAGGGAGGAGTGGAGCACTGTTAGTATTAGTGCAGGGAGGAGTGGAGCACTGTTAGTGTTAGTGTTAGTGCAGGGAGGAGTGGAGCACTGTTAGTGTTAGTGTTAGTGCAGAGAGGAGTGGAGCACTGTTAGTGTTAGTGTTAGTGCAGGGAGGAGTGGAGCACTGTTAGTGTTAGTGTTAGTACAGGGAGGAGTGGAGCACTGTTAGTGTTAGTGTTAGTGCAGGGAGGAGTGGAGCACTTTTAGTGTTAGTACAGGGAGGAGTGGAGCACTGTTAGTGTTAGTGTTAGTGCAGGGAGGAGTGGAGCACTGTTAGTGTTAGTGTTAGTGCAGGGAGGAGTGGAGCACTGTTAGTGTTAGTCTTAGTGCAGGGAGGAGTGGAGCACTGTTAGTGTTAGTGTTAGTGCAGGGAGGAGTGGAGCACTGTTAGTGTTAGTGCAGGGAGGAGTGGAGCACTGTAAGTGTTAGTGTTAGTGCAGGGAGGAGTGGAGCACTGTTAGTGTTAGTGTTAGTACAGGGAG
Organism: Neoarius graeffei; assembly: GCF_027579695.1. Classification (NCBI taxonomy): domain Eukaryota; kingdom Metazoa; phylum Chordata; class Actinopteri; order Siluriformes; family Ariidae; genus Neoarius; species Neoarius graeffei. The sequence goes on along the minus strand of NC_083592.1, from coordinate 1,018,825 downwards.
GAGTGGAGCACTGTTAGTCTTAGTGTTAGTGCAGGGAGGAGTGGAGCACTGTTAGTGTTAGTGTTAGTGCAGGGAGGAGTGGAGCACTGTTAGTGTTAGTGCAGGGAGGATTGGAGCACTGTTAGTGTTAGTGTTAGTGCAGGGAGGAGTGGAGCACTGTTAGTGTTAGTGTTAGTACAGGGAGGAGTGGAGCACTGTTAGTGTTAGTGCAGGGAGGAGTGGAGCACTGTTAGTGTTAGTGCAGGGAGGAGTGGAGCACTGTTAGTGTTAGTGTTAGTGCAGGGAGGAGTGGAGCACTGTTAGTGTTAGTGTTAGTGCAGGGAGGAGTGGAGCACTGTTAGTGTTAGTGCAGGGAGGAGTGGAGCACTGTTAGTGTTAGTGTTAGTGCAGGGAGGAGTGGAGCACTGTTAGTGTTAGTACAGGGAGGAGTGGAGCACTGTTAGTGTTAGTGCAGGGAGGAGTGGAGCACTGTTAGTGTTAGTGTTAGTACAGGGAGGAGTGGAGCACTGTTAGTGTTACTGTTAGTACAGGGAGGAGTGGAGCACTGTTAGTGTTAGTGTTAGTGCAGGGAGGAGTGGAGCACTGTTAGTGTTAGTGTTAGTGCAGGGAGGAGTGGAGCACTGTTAGTGTTAGTGTTAGTACAGGGAGGAGTGGAGCACTGTTAGTGTTAGTGTTAGTGCAGGGAGGAGTGGAGCACTGTTAGTGTTAGTGTTAGTGCAGGGAGGAGTGGAGCACTGTTAGTGTTAGTGTTAGTGCAGGGAGGAGTGGAGCACTGTTAGTGTTAGTGTTAGTGCAGGGAGGAGTGGAGCACTGTTAGTGTTAGTGTTAGTACAGGGAGGAGTGGAGCACTGTTAGTGTTAGTGTTAGTGCAGGGAGGAGTGGAGCACTGTTAGTGTTAGTGTTAGTGCAGGGAGGAGTGGAGCACTGTTAGTGTTAGTGTTAGTGCAGGGAGGAGTGGAGCACTGTTAGTGTTAGTACAGGGAGGAGTGGAGCACTGTTAGTGTTAGTGTTAGTGCAGGGAGGAGTGGAGCACTGTTAGTGTTAGTGTTAGTGCAGGGAGGAGTGGAGCACTGTTAGTGTTAGTGTTAGTACAGGGAGGAGTGGAGCACTATTAGTGTTAGTACAGGGAGGAGTGGAGCACTGTTAGTGTTAGTGTTAGTGCAGGGAGGAGTGGAGCACTGTTAGTGTTAGTGTTAGTGCAGGGAGGAGTGGAGCACTGTTAGTGTTAGTGTTAGTACAGGGAGGAGTGGAGCACTATTAGTGTTAGTACAGGGAGGAGTGGAGCACTGTTAGTGTTAGTGTTAGTACAGGGAGGAGTGGAGCACTGTTAGTGTTAGTGTTAGTGCAGGGAGGAGTGGAGCACTGTTAGTGTTAGTGTTAGTGCAGGGAGGAGTGGAGCACTGTTAGTGTTAGTGTTAGTACAGGGAGGAGTGGAGCACTATTAGTGTTAGTACAGGGAGGAGTGGAGCACTGTTAGTGTTAGTGTTAGTGCAGGGAGGAGTGGAGCACTGTTAGTGTTAGTGTTAGTGCAGGGAGGAGTGGAGCACTGTTAGTGTTAGTGTTAGTACAGGGAGGAGTGGAGCACTATTAGTGTTAGTACAGGGAGGAGTGGAGCACTGTTAGTGTTAGTGTTAGTACAGGGAGGAGTGGAGCACTGTTAGTGTTAGTGTTAGTGCAGGGAGGAGTGGAGCACTGTTAGTGTTAGTGTTAGTGCAGGGAGGAGTGGAGCACTGTTAGTGTTAGTGTTAGTGCAGGGAGGAGTGGAGCACTGTTAGTGTTAGTGTTAGTACAGGGAGGAGTGGAGCACTGTTAGTGTTAGTGTTCGTGCAGGGAGGAGTGGAGCACTGTTAGTGTTAGTGTTAGTGCAGGGAGGAGTGGAGCACTGTTAGTGTTAGTGTTAGTACAGGGAGGAGTGGAGCACTATTAGTGTTAGTACAGGGAGGAGTGGAGCACTGTTAGTGTTAGTGCAGGGAGGAGTGGAGCACTGTTAGTGTTAGTGTTAGTGCAGGGAGGAGTGGAGCACTGTTAGTGTTAGTGTTAGTACAGGGAGGAGTGGAGCACTATTAGTGTTAGTACAGGGAGGAGTGGAGCACTGTTAGTGTTAGTGTTAGTACAGGGAGGAGTGGAGCACTGTTAGTGTTAGTGTTAGTGCAGGGAGGAGTGGAGCACTGTTAGTGTTAGTGTTAGTGCAGGGAGGAGTGGAGCAGTGTTAGTGTTAGTACAGGGAGGAGTGGAGTACTTTTAGTGTTAGTACAGGGAGGAGTGGAGCACTGTTAGTGTTAGTGTTAGTGCAGGGAGGAGTGGAGCACTGTTAGTGTTAGTACAGGGAGCAGTGGAGCACTGTTAGTGTTAGTGCAGGGAGGAGTGGAGCACTGTTAGTGTTAGTGTTAGTACAGGGAGGAGTGGAGCACTGTTAGTGTTACTGTTAGTACAGGGAGGAGTGGAGCACTGTTAGTGTTAGTGTTAGTGCAGGGAGGAGTGGAGCACTGTTAGTGTTAGTGTTAGTGCAGGGAGGACTGGAGCACTGTTAGTGTTAGTGTTAGTACAGGGAGGAGTGGAGCACTGTTAGTGTTAGTGTTAGTGCAGGGAGGAGTGGAGCACTGTTAGTGTTAGTGTTAGTGCAGGGAGGAGTGGAGCACTGTTAGTGTTAGTGTTAGTGCAGGGAGGAGTGGAGCACTGTTAGTGTTAGTGTTAGTGCATGGAGGAGTGGAGCACTGTTAGTGTTAGTGTTAGTACAGGGAGGAGTGGAGCACTGTTAGTGTTAGTGTTAGTGCAGGGAGGAGTGGAGCACTGTTAGTGTTAGTGTTAGTGCAGGGAGGAGTGGAGCACTGTTAGTGTTAGTGCAGGGAGGAGTGGAGCACTGTTAGTGTTAGTGTTAGTACAGGGAGGAGTGGAGCACTGTTAGTGTTAGTGTTAGTGCAGGGAGGAGTGGAGCACTGTTAGTGTTAGTGTTAGTGCAGGGAGGAGTGGAGCACTGTTAGTGTTAGTGTTAGTACAGGGAGGAGTGGAGCACTATTAGTGTTAGTACAGGGAGGAGTGGAGCACTGTTAGTGTTAGTGCAGGGAGGAGTGGAGCACTGTTAGTGTTAGTGTTAGTGCAGGGAGGAGTGGAGCACTGTTAGTGTTAGTGTTAGTACAGGGAGGAGTGGAGCACTATTAGTGTTAGTACAGGGAGGAGTGGAGCACTGTTAGTGTTAGTGTTAGTACAGGGAGGAGTGGAGCACTGTTAGTGTTAGTGTTAGTGCAGGGAGGAGTGGAGCACTGTTAGTGTTAGTGTTAGTGCAGGGAGGAGTGGAGCACTGTTAGTGTTAGTGTTAGTACAGGGAGGAGTGGAGCACTATTAGTGTTAGTACAGGGAGGAGTGGAGCACTGTTAGTGTTAGTGTTAGTGCAGGGAGGAGTGGAGCACTGTTAGTGTTAGTGTTAGTGCAGGTAGGAGTGGAGCAGTGTTAGTGTTAGTGCAGGGAGGAGTGGAGCACTGTTAGTGTTAGTGTTAGTACAGGGAGGAGTGGAGCACTGTTAGTGTTAGTGTTCGTGCAGGGAGGAGTGGAGCACTGTTAGTGTTAGTGTTAGTACAGGGAGGAGTGGAGCACTGTTAGTGTTAGTGTTAGTGCAGGGAGGAGTGGAGCACTGTTAGTGTTAGTGTTAGTGCAGGGAGGAGTGGAGCACTGTTAGTGTTAGTGTTAGTACAGGGAGGAGTGGAGCACTGTTAGTGTTAGTGTTAGTGCAGGGAGGAGTGGAGCACTGTTAGTGTTAGTGCAGGGAGGAGTGGAGCACTGTTAGTGTTAGTGTTAGTGCAGGGAGGAGTGGAGCACTGTTAGTGTTAGTGTTAGTGCAGGGAGGAGTGGAGCACTGTTAGTGTTAGTGTTAGTGCAGGGAGGAGTGGAGCACTGTTAGTGTTAGTGTTAGAGCAGGGAGGAGTGGAGCACTGTTAGTGTTAGTGTTAGTGCAGGGAGGAGTGGAGCACTGTTAGTGTTAGTGTTAGTACAGGGAGGAGTGGAGCACTGTTAGTGTTAGTGTTAGTGCAGGGAGGAGTGGAGCACTGTTAGTGTTAGTGTTAGTGCAGGGAGGAGTGGAGCACTGTTAGTGTTAGTGCAGGGAGGAGTGGAGCACTGTTAGTGTTAGTGTTAGTGCAGGGAGGAGTGGAGCACTGTTAGTGTTAGTGTTAGTGCAGGGAGGAGTGGAGCACTGTTAGTGTTAGTGTTAGTGCAGGGAGGAGTGGAGCACTTTTAGTGTTAGTGTTAGTGCAGGGAGGAGTGGAGCACTGTTAGTGTTAGTGTTAGTGCAGGGAGGAGTGGAGCACTGTTAGTGTTAGTGAGTACAGGGAGGAGTGGAGCACTGTTAGTGTTAGTGTTAGTACAGGGAGGAGTGGAGCACTGTTAGTGTTAGTATTAGTGCAGGGAGGAGTGGAGCACTGTTAGTGTTAATGCAGGGAGGAGTGGAGCACTGTTAGTATTAGTGCAGGGAGGAGTGGAGCACTGTTAGTGTTAGTGTTAGTGCAGGGAGGAGTGGAGCACTGTTAGTGTTAGTGTTAGTGCAGAGAGGAGTGGAGCACTGTTAGTGTTAGTGTTAGTGCAGGGAGGAGTGGAGCACTGTTAGTGTTAGTGTTAGTACAGGGAGGAGTGGAGCACTGTTAGTGTTAGTGTTAGTGCAGGGAGGAGTGGAGCACTTTTAGTGTTAGTACAGGGAGGAGTGGAGCACTGTTAGTGTTAGTGTTAGTGCAGGGAGGAGTGGAGCACTGTTAGTGTTAGTGTTAGTGCAGGGAGGAGTGGAGCACTGTTAGTGTTAGTCTTAGTGCAGGGAGGAGTGGAGCACTGTTAGTGTTAGTGTTAGTGCAGGGAGGAGTGGAGCACTGTTAGTGTTAGTGCAGGGAGGAGTGGAGCACTGTAAGTGTTAGTGTTAGTGCAGGGAGGAGTGGAGCACTGTTAGTGTTAGTGTTAGTGTTAGTACAGGGAGGAGTGGAGCACTGTTAGTGTTAGTGTTAGTGCAGGGAGGAGTGGAGCACTGTTAGTGTTAGTGTTAGTGCAGGGAGGAGTGGAGCACTGTTAGTGTTAGTGCAGGGAGGATTGGAGCACTGTTAGTGTTAGTGTTAGTGCAGGGAGGAGTGGAGCACTGTTAGTGTTAGTGTTAGTACAGGGAGGAGTGGAGCACTGTTAGTGTTAGTGCAGGGAGGAGTGGAGCACTGTTAGTGTTAGTGCAGGGAGGAGTGGAGCACTGTTAGTGTTAGTGCAGGGAGGAGTGGAGCACTGTTAGTGTTAGTGCAGGGAGGAGTGGAGCACTGTTAGTGTTAGTGCAGGGAGGAGTGGAGCACTGTTAGTGTTAGTGCAGGGAGGAGTGGAGCACTGTTAGTGTTAGTACATGGAGGAGTGGAGCACTGTTAGTGTTAGTGCAGGGAGGAGTGGAGCACTGTTAGTGTTAGTGTTAGTACAGGGAGGAGTGGAGCACTGTTAGTGTTACTGTTAGTACAGGGAGGAGTGGAGCACTGTTAGTGTTAGTGTTAGTGCAGGGAGGAGTGGAGCACTGTTAGTGTTAGTGCAGGGAGGAGTGGAGCACTGTTAGTGTTAGTGTTTGTACAGGGAGGAGTGGAGCACTGTTAGTGTTAGTGTTAGTGCAGGGAGGAGTGGAGCACTGTTAGTGTTAGTGTTAGTGCAGGGAGGAGTGGAGCACTGTTAGTGTTAGTGTTAGTGCAGGGAGGAGTGGAGCACTGTTAGTGTTAGTGTTAGTGCAGGGAGGAGTGGAGCACTGTTAGTGTTAGTGTTAGTACAGGGAGGAGTGGAGCACTGTTAGTGTTAGTGTTAGTGCAGGGAGGAGTGGAGCACTGTTAGTGTTAGTGTTAGTGCAGGGAGGAGTGGAGCACTGTTAGTGTTAGTGTTAGTGCAGGGAGGAGTGGAGCACTGTTAGTGTTAGTACAGGGAGGAGTGGAGCACTGTTAGTGTTAGTGTTAGTGCAGGGAGGAGTGGAGCACTGTTAGTGTTAGTGTTAGTGCAGGGAGGAGTGGAGCACTGTTAGTGTTAGTGTTAGTACAGGGAGGAGTGGAGCACTATTAGTGTTAGTACAGGGAGGAGTGGAGCACTGTTAGTGTTAGTGTTAGTGCAGGGAGGAGTGGAGCACTGTTAGTGTTAGTGTTAGTGCAGGGAGGAGTGGAGCACTGTTAGTGTTAGTGTTAGTACAGGGAGGAGTGGAGCACTATTAGTGTTAGTACAGGGAGGAGTGGAGCACTGTTAGTGTTAGTGTTAGTACAGGGAGGAGTGGAGCACTGTTAGTGTTAGTGTTAGTGCAGGGAGGAGTGGAGCACTGTTAGTGTTAGTGTTAGTGCAGGGAGGAGTGGAGCACTGTTAGTGTTAGTGTTAGTACAGGGAGGAGTGGAGCACTATTAGTGTTAGTACAGGGAGGAGTGGAGCACTGTTAGTGTTAGTGTTAGTGCAGGGAGGAGTGGAGCACTGTTAGTGTTAGTGTTAGTGCAGGGAGGAGTGGAGCACTGTTAGTGTTAGTGTTAGTACAGGGAGGAGTGGAGCACTATTAGTGTTAGTACAGGGAGGAGTGGAGCACTGTTAGTGTTAGTGTTAGTACAGGGAGGAGTGGAGCACTGTTAGTGTTAGTGTTAGTGCAGGGAGGAGTGGAGCACTGTTAGTGTTAGTGTTAGTGCAGGGAGGAGTGGAGCACTGTTAGTGTTAGTGTTAGTGCAGGGAGGAGTGGAGCACTGTTAGTGTTAGTGTTAGTACAGGGAGGAGTGGAGCACTGTTAGTGTTAGTGTTCGTGCAGGGAGGAGTGGAGCACTGTTAGTGTTAGTGTTAGTGCAGGGAGGAGTGGAGCACTGTTAGTGTTAGTGTTAGTACAGGGAGGAGTGGAGCACTATTAGTGTTAGTACAGGGAGGAGTGGAGCACTGTTAGTGTTAGTGTTAGTGCAGGGAGGAGTGGAGCACTGTTAGTGTTAGTGTTAGTGCAGGGAGGAGTGGAGCACTGTTAGTGTTAGTGTTAGTACAGGGAGGAGTGGAGCACTATTAGTGTTAGTACAGGGAGGAGTGGAGCACTGTTAGTGTTAGTGTTAGTACAGGGAGGAGTGGAGCACTGTTAGTGTTAGTGTTAGTGCAGGGAGGAGTGGAGCACTGTTAGTGTTAGTGCAGGGAGGAGTGGAGCACTGTTAGTGTTAGTGTTAGTACAGGGAGGAGTGGAGTACTTTTAGTGTTAGTACAGGGAGGAGTGGAGCACTGTTAGTGTTAGTGTTAGTGCAGGGAGGAGTGGAGCACTGTTAGTGTTAGTGTTAGTGCAGGGAGGAGTGGAGCACTGTTAGTGTTAGTGTTAGTGCAGGGAGGAGTGGAGCACTGTTAGTGTTAGTGCAGGGAGGAGTGGAGCACTGTTAGTGTTAGTGTTAGTGCAGGGAGGAGTGGAGCACTGTTAGTGTTAGTACAGGGAGGAGTGGAGCACTGTTAGTGTTAGTGCAGGGAGGAGTGGAGCACTGTTAGTGTTAGTGTTAGTACAGGGAGGAGTGGAGCACTGTTAGTGTTACTGTTAGTACAGGGAGGAGTGGAGCACTGTTAGTGTTAGTGTTAGTGCAGGGAGGAGTGGAGCACTGTTAGTGTTAGTGTTAGTACAGGGAGGAGTGGAGCACTATTAGTGTTAGTACAGGGAGGAGTGGAGCACTGTTAGTGTTAGTGTTAGTACAGGGAAGAGTGGAGCACTGTTAGTGTTAGTGTTAGTGCAGGGAGGAGTGGAGCACTGTTAGTGTTAGTGTTAGTGCAGGGAGGAGTGGAGCACTGTTAGTGTTAGTGTTAGTACAGGGAGGAGTGGAGCACTGTTAGTGTTAGTGTTAGTGCAGGGAGGAGTGGAGCACTGTTAGTGTTAGTGTTAGTGCAGGGAGGAGTGGAGCACTGTTAGTGTTAGTGTTAGTGCAGGGAGGAGTGGAGCACTGTTAGTGTTAGTGTTAGTGCAGGGAGGAGTGGAGCACTGTTAGTGTTAGTGTTAGTACAGGGAGGAGTGGAGCACTGTTAGTGTTAGTGTTAGTGCAGGGAGGAGTGGAGCACTGTTAGTGTTAGTGTTAGTGCAGGGAGGAGTGGAGCACTGTTAGTGTTAGTGTTAGTGCAGGGAGGAGTGGAGCACTGTTAGTGTTAGTGTTAGTACAGGGAGGAGTGGAGCACTGTTAGTGTTAGTGTTAGTGCAGGGAGGAGTGGAGCACTGTTAGTGTTAGTGTTAGTGCAGGGAGGAGTGGAGCACTGTTAGTGTTAGTGTTAGTACAGGGAGGAGTGGAGCACTATTAGTGTTAGTACAGGGAGGAGTGGAGCACTGTTAGTGTTAGTGTTAGTGCAGGGAGGAGTGGAGCACTGTTAGTGTTAGTGTTAGTGCAGGGAGGAGTGGAGCACTGTTAGTGTTAGTGTTAGTACAGGGAGGAGTGGAGCACTATTAGTGTTAGTACAGGGAGGAGTGGAGCACTGTTAGTGTTAGTGTTAGTACAGGGAAGAGTGGAGCACTGTTAGTGTTAGTGTTAGTGCAGGGAGGAGTGGAGCACTGTTAGTGTTAGTGTTAGTGCAGGGAGGAGTGGAGCACTGTTAGTGTTAGTGTTAGTACAGGGAGGAGTGGAGCACTATTAGTGTTAGTACAGGGAGGAGTGGAGCACTGTTAGTGTTAGTGTTAGTGCAGGGAGGAGTGGAGCACTGTTAGTGTTAGTGTTAGTGCAGGGAGGAGTGGAGCACTGTTAGTGTTAGTGTTAGTGCAGGGAGGAGTGGAGCACTGTTAGTGTTAGTGTTAGTGCAGGGAGGAGTGGAGCACTGTTAGTGTTAGTGTTAGTACAGGGAGGAGTGGAGCAGTGTTAGTGTTAGTACAGGGAGGAGTGGAGCACTGTTAGTGTTAGTGCAGGGAGGAGTGGAGCACTGTTAGTGTTAGTGCAGGGAGGAGTGGAGCACTGTTAGTGTTAGTGTTAGTACAGGGAGGAGTCGAGCACTATTAGTGTTAGTACAGGGAGGAGTGGAGCGCTGTTAGTGTTAGTGTTAGTGCAGGGAGGAGTGGAGCACTGTTAGTGTTAGTGTTAGTGCAGGGAGGAGTGGAGCACTGTTAGTGTTAGTGCAGGGAGGAGTGGAGCACTGTTAGTGTTAGTGTTAGTACAGGGAGGAGTGGAGCACTGTTAGTGTTAGTGTTAGTGCAGGGAGGAGTGGAGCACTGTTAGTGTTAGTGTTAGTGCAGGGAGGAGTGGAGCACTGTTAGTGTTAGTGCAGGGAGGAGTGGAGCACTGTTAGTGTTAGGGTTAGTGCAGGGAGGAGTGGAGCACTGTTAGTGTTAGTGTTAGTGCAGGGAGGAGTGGAGCACTGTTAGTGTTAGTGTTAGTGCAGGGAGGAGTGGAGCACTGTTAGTGTTAGTGTTAGTGCAGGGAGGAGTGGAGCACTGTTAGTGTTAGTGTTAGTGCAGGGAGGAGTGGAGCACTGTTAGTGTTAGTGTTAGTACAGGGAGGAGTGGAGCACTGTTAGTGTTAGTGTTAGTGCAGGGAGGAGTGGAGCACTGTTAGTGTTAGTGTTAGTGCAGGGAGGAGTGGAGCACTGTTAGTGTTAGTGTTAGTGCAGGGAGGAGTGGAGCACTGTTAGTGTTAGTGTTAGTGCAGGGAGGAGTGGAGCACTGTTAGTGTTAGTGCAGGGAGGAGTGGAGCACTGTTAGTATTAGTGCAGGGAGGAGTGGAGCACTGTTAGTGTTAGTGTTAGTGCAGGGAGGAGTGGAGCACTGTTAGTGTTAGTGTTAGTGCAGGGAGGAGTGGAGCACTGTTAGTGTTAGTGTTAGTGCAGGGAGGAGTGGAGCACTGTTAGTGTTAGTGTTAGTGCAGGGAGGAGTGGAGCACTGTTAGTGTTAGTGTTAGTGCAGGGAGGAGTGGAGCACTATTAGTGTTAGTGTTAGTGCAGGGAGGAGTGGAGCACTGTTAGTGTTAGTGTTAGTACAGGGAGGAGTGGAGCACTGTTAGTGTTAGTGTTAGTGCAGGGAGGAGTGGAGCACTGTTAGTGTTAGTGCAGGGAGGAGTGGAGCACTGTTAGTGTTAGTGTTAGTGCAGGGAGGAGTGGAGCACTGTTAGTGTTAGTGTTAGTGCAGGGAGGAGTGGAGCACTGTTAGTGTTAGTGTTAGTGCAGGGAGGAGTGGAGCACTGTTAGTGTTAGTGTTAGAGCAGGGAGGAGTGGAGCACTGTTAGTGTTAGTGTTAGTGCAGGGAGGAGTGGAGCACTGTTAGTGTTAGTGTTAGTACAGGGAGGAGTGGAGCACTGTTAGTGTTAGTGTTAGTGCAGGGAGGAGTGGAGCACTGTTAGTGTTAGTGTTAGTGCAGGGAGGAGTGGAGCACTGTTAGTGTTAGTGCAGGGAGGAGTGGAGCACTGTTAGTGTTAGTGTTAGTGCAGGGAGGAGTGGAGCACTGTTAGTGTTAGTGTTAGTGCAGGGAGGAGTGGAGCACTGTTAGTGTTAGTGTTAGTGCAGGGAGGAGTGGAGCACTTTTAGTGTTAGTGTTAGTGCAGGGAGGAGTGGAGCACTGTTAGTGTTAGTGTTAGTGCAGGGAGGAGTGGAGCACTGTTAGTGTTAGTGAGTACAGGGAGGAGTGGAGCACTGTTAGTGTTAGTGTTAGTACAGGGAGGAGTGGAGCACTGTTAGTGTTAGTATTAGTGCAGGGAGGAGTGGAGCACTGTTAGTGTTAATGCAGGGAGGAGTGGAGCACTGTTAGTATTAGTGCAGGGAGGAGTGGAGCACTGTTAGTGTTAGTGTTAGTGCAGGGAGGAGTGGAGCACTGTTAGTGTTAGTGTTAGTGCAGAGAGGAGTGGAGCACTGTTAGTGTTAGTGTTAGTGCAGGGAGGAGTGGAGCACTGTTAGTGTTAGTGTTAGTACAGGGAGGAGTGGAGCACTGTTAGTGTTAGTGTTAGTGCAGGGAGGAGTGGAGCACTTTTAGTGTTAGTACAGGGAGGAGTGGAGCACTGTTAGTGTTAGTGTTAGTGCAGGGAGGAGTGGAGCACTGTTAGTGTTAGTGTTAGTGCAGGGAGGAGTGGAGCACTGTTAGTGTTAGTCTTAGTGCAGGGAGGAGTGGAGCACTGTTAGTGTTAGTGTTAGTGCAGGGAGGAGTGGAGCACTGTTAGTGTTAGTGCAGGGAGGAGTGGAGCACTGTAAGTGTTAGTGTTAGTGCAGGGAGGAGTGGAGCACTGTTAGTGTTAGTGTTAGTGTTAGTGCAGGGAGGAGTGGAGCACTGTTAGTGTTAGTGTTAGTGCAGGGAGGAGTGGAGCACTGTTAGTGTTAGTGCAGGGAGGAGTGGAGCACTGTTAGTGTTAGTATTAGTGCAGGGAGGAGTGGAGCACTGTTAGTGTTAGTGTTATTGCAGGGAGGAGTGGAGCACTGTTAGTGTTAGTGTTAGTACAGGGAGGAGTGGGGCACTGTTAGTGTTAGTGTTAGTGCAGGGAGGAGTGGAGCACTGTTAGTGTTCGTGTTAGTGCAGGGAGGAGTGGAGCACTGTTAGTGTTAGTGTTAGTGCAGGGAGGAGTGGAGCAGTGTTAGTGTTAGTGCAGGGAGGAGTGGAGCACTGTTAGTGTTAGTGTTAGTACAGGGAGGAGTGGAGCACTGTTAGTGTTAGTGTTCGTGCAGGGAGGAGTGGAGCACTGTTAGTGTTAGTGTTAGTACAGGGAGGAGTGGAGCACTGTTAGTGTTAGTGTTAGTGCAGGGAGGAGTGGAGCACTGTTAGTGTTAGTGTTAGTGCAGGGAGGAGTGGAGCACTGTTAGTGTTAGTGTTAGTACAGGGAGGAGTGGAGCACTGTTAGTGTTAGTGTTAGTGCAGGGAGGAGTGGAGCACTGTTAGTGTTAGTGTTAGTGCAGGGAGGAGTGGAGCACTGTTAGTGTTAGTGTTAGTGCAGGGAGGAGTGGAGCACTGTTAGTGTTAGTGTTAGTGCAGGGAGGAGTGGAGCACTGTTAGTGTTAGTGTTAGTGCAGGGAGGAGTGGAGCACTGTTAGTGTTAGTGTTAGAGCAGGGAGGAGTGGAGCACTGTTAGTGTTAGTGTTAGTGCAGGGAGGAGTGGAGCACTGTTAGTGTTAGTGTTAGTACAGGGAGGAGTGGAGCACTGTTAGTGTTAGTGTTAGTGCAGGGAGGAGTGGAGCACTGTTAGTGTTAGTGTTAGTGCAGGGAGGAGTGGAGCACTGTTAGTGTTAGTGCAGGGAGGAGTGGAGCACTGTTAGTGTTAGTGCAGGGAGGAGTGGAGCACTGTTAGTGTTAGTGTTAGTGCAGGGAGGAGTGGAGCACTGTTAGTGTTAGTGTTAGTGCAGGGAGGAGTGGAGCACTGTTAGTGTTAGTGTTAGTGCAGGGAGGAGTGGAGCACTGTTAGTGTTAGTGTTAGTGCAGGGAGGAGTGGAGCACTGTTAGTGTTAGTGTTAGTACAGGGAGGAGTGGAGCACTGTTAGTGTTAGTGTTAGTGTTAGTACAGGGAGGAGTGGAGCACTGTTAGTGTTAGTGCAGGGAGGAGTGGAGCACTGTTAGTGTTAGTATTAGTGCAGGGAGGAGTGGAGCACTGTTAGTGTTAATGCAGGGAGGAGTGGAGCACTGTTAGTATTAGTGCAGGGAGGAGTGGAGCACTGTTAGTGTTAGTGTTAGTGCAGGGAGGAGTGGAGCACTGTTAGTGTTAGTGTTAGTGCAGAGAGGAGTGGAGCACTGTTAGTGTTAGTGTTAGTGCAGGGAGGAGTGGAGCACTGTTAGTGTTAGTGTTAGTACAGGGAGGAGTGGAGCACTGTTAGTGTTAGTGTTAGTGCAGGGAGGAGTGGAGCACTTTTAGTGTTAGTACAGGGAGGAGTGGAGCACTGTTAGTGTTAGTGTTAGTGCAGGGAGGAGTGGAGCACTGTTAGTGTTAGTGTTAGTGCAGGGAGGAGTGGAGCACTGTTAGTGTTAGTCTTAGTGCAGGGAGGAGTGGAGCACTGTTAGTGTTAGTGTTAGTGCAGGGAGGAGTGGAGCACTGTTAGTGTTAGTGCAGGGAGGAGTGGAGCACTGTAAGTGTTAGTGTTAGTGCAGGGAGGAGTGGAGCACTGTTAGTGTTAGTGTTAGTACAGGGAGGAGTGGAGCACTGTTAGTCTTAGTGTTAGTGCAGGGAGGAGTGGAGCACTGTTAGTGTTAGTGTTAGTGCAGGGAGGAGTGGAGCACTGTTAGTGTTAGTGCAGGGAGGATTGGAGCACTGTTAGTGTTAGTGTTAGTGCAGGGAGGAGTGGAGCACTGTTAGTGTTAGTGTTAGTACAGGGAGGAGTGGAGCACTGTTAGTGTTAGTGCAGGGAGGAGTGGAGCACTGTTAGTGTTAGTGCAGGGAGGAGTGGAGCACTGTTAGTGTTAGTGTTAGTGCAGGGAGGAGTGGAGCACTGTTAGTGTTAGTGTTAGTGCAGGGAGGAGTGGAGCACTGTTAGTGTTAGTGCAGGGAGGAGTGGAGCACTGTTAGTGTTAGTGTTAGTGCAGGGAGGAGTGGAGCACTGTTAGTGTTAGTACAGGGAGGAGTGGAGCACTGTTAGTGTTAGTGCAGGGAGGAGTGGAGCACTGTTAGTGTTAGTGTTAGTACAGGGAGGAGTGGAGCACTGTTAGTGTTACTGTTAGTACAGGGAGGAGTGGAGCACTGTTAGTGTTAGTGTTAGTGCAGGGAGGAGTGGAGCACTGTTAGTGTTAGTGTTAGTGCAGGGAGGAGTGGAGCACTGTTAGTGTTAGTGTTAGTACAGGGAGGAGTGGAGCACTGTTAGTGTTAGTGTTAGTGCAGGGAGGAGTGGAGCACTGTTAGTGTTAGTGTTAGTGCAGGGAGGAGTGGAGCACTGTTAGTGTTAGTGTTAGTGCAGGGAGGAGTGGAGCACTGTTAGTGTTAGTGTTAGTGCAGGGAGGAGTGGAGCACTGTTAGTGTTAGTGTTAGTACAGGGAGGAGTGGAGCACTGTTAGTGTTAGTGTTAGTGCAGGGAGGAGTGGAGCACTGTTAGTGTTAGTGTTAGTGCAGGGAGGAGTGGAGCACTGTTAGTGTTAGTGTTAGTGCAGGGAGGAGTGGAGCACTGTTAGTGTTAGTACAGGGAGGAGTGGAGCACTGTTAGTGTTAGTGTTAGTGCAGGGAGGAGTGGAGCACTGTTAGTGTTAGTGTTAGTGCAGGGAGGAGTGGAGCACTGTTAGTGTTAGTGTTAGTACAGGGAGGAGTGGAGCACTATTAGTGTTAGTACAGGGAGGAGTGGAGCACTGTTAGTGTTAGTGTTAGTGCAGGGAGGAGTGGAGCACTGTTAGTGTTAGTGTTAGTGCAGGGAGGAGTGGAGCACTGTTAGTGTTAGTGTTAGTACAGGGAGGAGTGGAGCACTATTAGTGTTAGTACAGGGAGGAGTGGAGCACTGTTAGTGTTAGTGTTAGTACAGGGAGGAGTGGAGCACTGTTAGTGTTAGTGTTAGTGCAGGGAGGAGTGGAGCACTGTTAGTGTTAGTGTTAGTGCAGGGAGGAGTGGAGCACTGTTAGTGTTAGTGTTAGTACAGGGAGGAGTGGAGCACTATTAGTGTTAGTACAGGGAGGAGTGGAGCACTGTTAGTGTTAGTGTTAGTGCAGGGAGGAGTGGAGCACTGTTAGTGTTAGTGTTAGTGCAGGGAGGAGTGGAGCACTGTTAGTGTTAGTGTTAGTACAGGGAGGAGTGGAGCACTATTAGTGTTAGTACAGGGAGGAGTGGAGCACTGTTAGTGTTAGTGTTAGTACAGGGAGGAGTGGAGCACTGTTAGTGTTAGTGTTAGTGCAGGGAGGAGTGGAGCACTGTTAGTGTTAGTGTTAGTGCAGGGAGGAGTGGAGCACTGTTAGTGTTAGTGTTAGTGCAGGGAGGAGTGGAGCACTGTTAGTGTTAGTGTTAGTACAGGGAGGAGTGGAGCACTGTTAGTGTTAGTGTTCGTGCAGGGAGGAGTGGAGCACTGTTAGTGTTAGTGTTAGTGCAGGGAGGAGTGGAGCACTGTTAGTGTTAGTGTTAGTACAGGGAGGAGTGGAGCACTATTAGTGTTAGTACAGGGAGGAGTGGAGCACTGTTAGTGTTAGTGCAGGGAGGAGTGGAGCACTGTTAGTGTTAGTGTTAGTGCAGGGAGGAGTGGAGCACTGTTAGTGTTAGTGTTAGTACAGGGAGGAGTGGAGCACTATTAGTGTTAGTACAGGGAGGAGTGGAGCACTGTTAGTGTTAGTGTTAGTACAGGGAGGAGTGGAGCACTGTTAGTGTTAGTGTTAGTGCAGGGAGGAGTGGAGCACTGTTAGTGTTAGTGTTAGTGCAGGGAGGAGTGGAGCAGTGTTAGTGTTAGTACAGGGAGGAGTGGAGTACTTTTAGTGTTAGTACAGGGAGGAGTGGAGCACTGTTAGTGTTAGTGTTAGTGCAGGGAGGAGTGGAGCACTGTTAGTGTTAGTACAGGGAGCAGTGGAGCACTGTTAGTGTTAGTGCAGGGAGGAGTGGAGCACTGTTAGTGTTAGTGTTAGTACAGGGAGGAGTGGAGCACTGTTAGTGTTACTGTTAGTACAGGGAGGAGTGGAGCACTGTTAGTGTTAGTGTTAGTGCAGGGAGGAGTGGAGCACTGTTAGTGTTAGTGTTAGTGCAGGGAGGACTGGAGCACTGTTAGTGTTAGTGTTAGTACAGGGAGGAGTGGAGCACTGTTAGTGTTAGTGTTAGTGCAGGGAGGAGTGGAGCACTGTTAGTGTTAGTGTTAGTGCAGGGAGGAGTGGAGCACTGTTAGTGTTAGTGTTAGTGCAGGGAGGAGTGGAGCACTGTTAGTGTTAGTGTTAGTGCATGGAGGAGTGGAGCACTGTTAGTGTTAGTGTTAGTACAGGGAGGAGTGGAGCACTGTTAGTGTTAGTGTTAGTGCAGGGAGGAGTGGAGCACTGTTAGTGTTAGTGTTAGTGCAGGGAGGAGTGGAGCACTGTTAGTGTTAGTGCAGGGAGGAGTGGAGCACTGTTAGTGTTAGTGTTAGTACAGGGAGGAGTGGAGCACTGTTAGTGTTAGTGTTAGTGCAGGGAGGAGTGGAGCACTGTTAGTGTTAGTGTTAGTGCAGGGAGGAGTGGAGCACTGTTAGTGTTAGTGTTAGTACAGGGAGGAGTGGAGCACTATTAGTGTTAGTACAGGGAGGAGTGGAGCACTGTTAGTGTTAGTGCAGGGAGGAGTGGAGCACTGTTAGTGTTAGTGTTAGTGCAGGGAGGAGTGGAGCACTGTTAGTGTTAGTGTTAGTACAGGGAGGAGTGGAGCACTATTAGTGTTAGTACAGGGAGGAGTGGAGCACTGTTAGTGTTAGTGTTAGTACAGGGAGGAGTGGAGCACTGTTAGTGTTAGTGTTAGTGCAGGGAGGAGTGGAGCACTGTTAGTGTTAGTGTTAGTGCAGGGAGGAGTGGAGCACTGTTAGTGTTAGTGTTAGTACAGGGAGGAGTGGAGCACTATTAGTGTTAGTACAGGGAGGAGTGGAGCACTGTTAGTGTTAGTGTTAGTGCAGGGAGGAGTGGAGCACTGTTAGTGTTAGTGTTAGTGCAGGTAGGAGTGGAGCAGTGTTAGTGTTAGTGCAGGGAGGAGTGGAGCACTGTTAGTGTTAGTGTTAGTACAGGGAGGAGTGGAGCACTGTTAGTGTTAGTGTTCGTGCAGGGAGGAGTGGAGCACTGTTAGTGTTAGTGTTAGTACAGGGAGGAGTGGAGCACTGTTAGTGTTAGTGTTAGTGCAGGGAGGAGTGGAGCACTGTTAGTGTTAGTGTTAGTGCAGGGAGGAGTGGAGCACTGTTAGTGTTAGTGTTAGTACAGGGAGGAGTGGAGCACTGTTAGTGTTAGTGTTAGTGCAGGGAGGAGTGGAGCACTGTTAGTGTTAGTGCAGGGAGGAGTGGAGCACTGTTAGTGTTAGTGTTAGTGCAGGGAGGAGTGGAGCACTGTTAGTGTTAGTGTTAGTGCAGGGAGGAGTGGAGCACTGTTAGTGTTAGTGTTAGTGCAGGGAGGAGTGGAGCACTGTTAGTGTTAGTGTTAGAGCAGGGAGGAGTGGAGCACTGTTAGTGTTAGTGTTAGTGCAGGGAGGAGTGGAGCACTGTTAGTGTTAGTGTTAGTACAGGGAGGAGTGGAGCACTGTTAGTGTTAGTGTTAGTGCAGGGAGGAGTGGAGCACTGTTAGTGTTAGTGTTAGTGCAGGGAGGAGTGGAGCACTGTTAGTGTTAGTGCAGGGAGGAGTGGAGCACTGTTAGTGTTAGTGTTAGTGCAGGGAGGAGTGGAGCACTGTTAGTGTTAGTGTTAGTGCAGGGAGGAGTGGAGCACTGTTAGTGTTAGTGTTAGTGCAGGGAGGAGTGGAGCACTTTTAGTGTTAGTGTTAGTGCAGGGAGGAGTGGAGCACTGTTAGTGTTAGTGTTAGTGCAGGGAGGAGTGGAGCACTGTTAGTGTTAGTGAGTACAGGGAGGAGTGGAGCACTGTTAGTGTTAGTGTTAGTACAGGGAGGAGTGGAGCACTGTTAGTGTTAGTATTAGTGCAGGGAGGAGTGGAGCACTGTTAGTGTTAATGCAGGGAGGAGTGGAGCACTGTTAGTATTAGTGCAGGGAGGAGTGGAGCACTGTTAGTGTTAGTGTTAGTGCAGGGAGGAGTGGAGCACTGTTAGTGTTAGTGTTAGTGCAGAGAGGAGTGGAGCACTGTTAGTGTTAGTGTTAGTGCAGGGAGGAGTGGAGCACTGTTAGTGTTAGTGTTAGTACAGGGAGGAGTGGAGCACTGTTAGTGTTAGTGTTAGTGCAGGGAGGAGTGGAGCACTTTTAGTGTTAGTACAGGGAGGAGTGGAGCACTGTTAGTGTTAGTGTTAGTGCAGGGAGGAGTGGAGCACTGTTAGTGTTAGTGTTAGTGCAGGGAGGAGTGGAGCACTGTTAGTGTTAGTCTTAGTGCAGGGAGGAGTGGAGCACTGTTAGTGTTAGTGTTAGTGCAGGGAGGAGTGGAGCACTGTTAGTGTTAGTGCAGGGAGGAGTGGAGCACTGTAAGTGTTAGTGTTAGTGCAGGGAGGAGTGGAGCACTGTTAGTGTTAGTGTTAGTGTTAGTACAGGGAGGAGTGGAGCACTGTTAGTGTTAGTGTTAGTGCAGGGAGGAGTGGAGCACTGTTAGTGTTAGTGTTAGTGCAGGGAGGAGTGGAGCACTGTTAGTGTTAGTGCAGGGAGGATTGGAGCACTGTTAGTGTTAGTGTTAGTGCAGGGAGGAGTGGAGCACTGTTAGTGTTAGTGTTAGTACAGGGAGGAGTGGAGCACTGTTAGTGTTAGTGCAGGGAGGAGTGGAGCACTGTTAGTGTTAGTGCAGGGAGGAGTGGAGCACTGTTAGTGTTAGTGCAGGGAGGAGTGGAGCACTGTTAGTGTTAGTGCAGGGAGGAGTGGAGCACTGTTAGTGTTAGTGCAGGGAGGAGTGGAGCACTGTTAGTGTTAGTGTTAGTGCAGGGAGGAGTGGAGCACTGTTAGTGTTAGTACATGGAGGAGTGGAGCACTGTTAGTGTTAGTGCAGGGAGGAGTGGAGCACTGTTAGTGTTAGTGTTAGTACAGGGAGGAGTGGAGCACTGTTAGTGTTACTGTTAGTACAGGGAGGAGTGGAGCACTGTTAGTGTTAGTGTTAGTGCAGGGAGGAGTGGAGCACTGTTAGTGTTAGTGCAGGGAGGAGTGGAGCACTGTTAGTGTTAGTGTTTGTACAGGGAGGAGTGGAGCACTGTTAGTGTTAGTGTTAGTGCAGGGAGGAGTGGAGCACTGTTAGTGTTAGTGTTAGTGCAGGGAGGAGTGGAGCACTGTTAGTGTTAGTGTTAGTGCAGGGAGGAGTGGAGCACTGTTAGTGTTAGTGTTAGTGCAGGGAGGAGTGGAGCACTGTTAGTGTTAGTGTTAGTACAGGGAGGAGTGGAGCACTGTTAGTGTTAGTGTTAGTGCAGGGAGGAGTGGAGCACTGTTAGTGTTAGTGTTAGTGCAGGGAGGAGTGGAGCACTGTTAGTGTTAGTGTTAGTGCAGGGAGGAGTGGAGCACTGTTAGTGTTAGTACAGGGAGGAGTGGAGCACTGTTAGTGTTAGTGTTAGTGCAGGGAGGAGTGGAGCACTGTTAGTGTTAGTGTTAGTGCAGGGAGGAGTGGAGCACTGTTAGTGTTAGTGTTAGTACAGGGAGGAGTGGAGCACTATTAGTGTTAGTACAGGGAGGAGTGGAGCACTGTTAGTGTTAGTGTTAGTGCAGGGAGGAGTGGAGCACTGTTAGTGTTAGTGTTAGTGCAGGGAGGAGTGGAGCACTGTTAGTGTTAGTGTTAGTACAGGGAGGAGTGGAGCACTATTAGTGTTAGTACAGGGAGGAGTGGAGCACTGTTAGTGTTAGTGTTAGTACAGGGAGGAGTGGAGCACTGTTAGTGTTAGTGTTAGTGCAGGGAGGAGTGGAGCACTGTTAGTGTTAGTGTTAGTGCAGGGAGGAGTGGAGCACTGTTAGTGTTAGTGTTAGTACAGGGAGGAGTGGAGCACTATTAGTGTTAGTACAGGGAGGAGTGGAGCACTGTTAGTGTTAGTGTTAGTGCAGGGAGGAGTGGAGCACTGTTAGTGTTAGTGTTAGTGCAGGGAGGAGTGGAGCACTGTTAGTGTTAGTGTTAGTACAGGGAGGAGTGGAGCACTATTAGTGTTAGTACAGGGAGGAGTGGAGCACTGTTAGTGTTAGTGTTAGTACAGGGAGGAGTGGAGCACTGTTAGTGTTAGTGTTAGTGCAGGGAGGAGTGGAGCACTGTTAGTGTTAGTGTTAGTGCAGGGAGGAGTGGAGCACTGTTAGTGTTAGTGTTAGTGCAGGGAGGAGTGGAGCACTGTTAGTGTTAGTGTTAGTACAGGGAGGAGTGGAGCACTGTTAGTGTTAGTGTTCGTGCAGGGAGGAGTGGAGCACTGTTAGTGTTAGTGTTAGTGCAGGGAGGAGTGGAGCACTGTTAGTGTTAGTGTTAGTACAGGGAGGAGTGGAGCACTATTAGTGTTAGTACAGGGAGGAGTGGAGCACTGTTAGTGTTAGTGTTAGTGCAGGGAGGAGTGGAGCACTGTTAGTGTTAGTGTTAGTGCAGGGAGGAGTGGAGCACTGTTAGTGTTAGTGTTAGTACAGGGAGGAGTGGAGCACTATTAGTGTTAGTACAGGGAGGAGTGGAGCACTGTTAGTGTTAGTGTTAGTACAGGGAGGAGTGGAGCACTGTTAGTGTTAGTGTTAGTGCAGGGAGGAGTGGAGCACTGTTAGTGTTAGTGCAGGGAGGAGTGGAGCACTGTTAGTGTTAGTGTTAGTACAGGGAGGAGTGGAGTACTTTTAGTGTTAGTACAGGGAGGAGTGGAGCACTGTTAGTGTTAGTGTTAGTGCAGGGAGGAGTGGAGCACTGTTAGTGTTAGTGTTAGTGCAGGGAGGAGTGGAGCACTGTTAGTGTTAGTGTTAGTGCAGGGAGGAGTGGAGCACTGTTAGTGTTAGTGCAGGGAGGAGTGGAGCACTGTTAGTGTTAGTGTTAGTGCAGGGAGGAGTGGAGCACTGTTAGTGTTAGTACAGGGAGGAGTGGAGCACTGTTAGTGTTAGTGCAGGGAGGAGTGGAGCACTGTTAGTGTTAGTGTTAGTACAGGGAGGAGTGGAGCACTGTTAGTGTTACTGTTAGTACAGGGAGGAGTGGAGCACTGTTAGTGTTAGTGTTAGTGCAGGGAGGAGTGGAGCACTGTTAGTGTTAGTGTTAGTACAGGGAGGAGTGGAGCACTATTAGTGTTAGTACAGGGAGGAGTGGAGCACTGTTAGTGTTAGTGTTAGTACAGGGAAGAGTGGAGCACTGTTAGTGTTAGTGTTAGTGCAGGGAGGAGTGGAGCACTGTTAGTGTTAGTGTTAGTGCAGGGAGGAGTGGAGCACTGTTAGTGTTAGTGTTAGTACAGGGAGGAGTGGAGCACTGTTAGTGTTAGTGTTAGTGCAGGGAGGAGTGGAGCACTGTTAGTGTTAGTGTTAGTGCAGGGAGGAGTGGAGCACTGTTAGTGTTAGTGTTAGTGCAGGGAGGAGTGGAGCACTGTTAGTGTTAGTGTTAGTGCAGGGAGGAGTGGAGCACTGTTAGTGTTAGTGTTAGTACAGGGAGGAGTGGAGCACTGTTAGTGTTAGTGTTAGTGCAGGGAGGAGTGGAGCACTGTTAGTGTTAGTGTTAGTGCAGGGAGGAGTGGAGCACTGTTAGTGTTAGTGTTAGTGCAGGGAGGAGTGGAGCACTGTTAGTGTTAGTGTTAGTACAGGGAGGAGTGGAGCACTGTTAGTGTTAGTGTTAGTGCAGGGAGGAGTGGAGCACTGTTAGTGTTAGTGTTAGTGCAGGGAGGAGTGGAGCACTGTTAGTGTTAGTGTTAGTACAGGGAGGAGTGGAGCACTATTAGTGTTAGTACAGGGAGGAGTGGAGCACTGTTAGTGTTAGTGTTAGTGCAGGGAGGAGTGGAGCACTGTTAGTGTTAGTGTTAGTGCAGGGAGGAGTGGAGCACTGTTAGTGTTAGTGTTAGTACAGGGAGGAGTGGAGCACTATTAGTGTTAGTACAGGGAGGAGTGGAGCACTGTTAGTGTTAGTGTTAGTACAGGGAAGAGTGGAGCACTGTTAGTGTTAGTGTTAGTGCAGGGAGGAGTGGAGCACTGTTAGTGTTAGTGTTAGTGCAGGGAGGAGTGGAGCACTGTTAGTGTTAGTGTTAGTACAGGGAGGAGTGGAGCACTATTAGTGTTAGTACAGGGAGGAGTGGAGCACTGTTAGTGTTAGTGTTAGTGCAGGGAGGAGTGGAGCACTGTTAGTGTTAGTGTTAGTGCAGGGAGGAGTGGAGCACTGTTAGTGTTAGTGTTAGTGCAGGGAGGAGTGGAGCACTGTTAGTGTTAGTGTTAGTGCAGGGAGGAGTGGAGCACTGTTAGTGTTAGTGTTAGTACAGGGAGGAGTGGAGCAGTGTTAGTGTTAGTACAGGGAGGAGTGGAGCACTGTTAGTGTTAGTGCAGGGAGGAGTGGAGCACTGTTAGTGTTAGTGCAGGGAGGAGTGGAGCACTGTTAGTGTTAGTGTTAGTACAGGGAGGAGTCGAGCACTATTAGTGTTAGTACAGGGAGGAGTGGAGCGCTGTTAGTGTTAGTGTTAGTGCAGGGAGGAGTGGAGCACTGTTAGTGTTAGTGTTAGTGCAGGGAGGAGTGGAGCACTGTTAGTGTTAGTGCAGGGAGGAGTGGAGCACTGTTAGTGTTAGTGTTAGTACAGGGAGGAGTGGAGCACTGTTAGTGTTAGTGTTAGTGCAGGGAGGAGTGGAGCACTGTTAGTGTTAGTGTTAGTGCAGGGAGGAGTGGAGCACTGTTAGTGTTAGTGCAGGGAGGAGTGGAGCACTGTTAGTGTTAGGGTTAGTGCAGGGAGGAGTGGAGCACTGTTAGTGTTAGTGTTAGTGCAGGGAGGAGTGGAGCACTGTTAGTGTTAGTGTTAGTGCAGGGAGGAGTGGAGCACTGTTAGTGTTAGTGTTAGTGCAGGGAGGAGTGGAGCACTGTTAGTGTTAGTGTTAGTGCAGGGAGGAGTGGAGCACTGTTAGTGTTAGTGTTAGTACAGGGAGGAGTGGAGCACTGTTAGTGTTAGTGTTAGTGCAGGGAGGAGTGGAGCACTGTTAGTGTTAGTGTTAGTGCAGGGAGGAGTGGAGCACTGTTAGTGTTAGTGTTAGTGCAGGGAGGAGTGGAGCACTGTTAGTGTTAGTGTTAGTGCAGGGAGGAGTGGAGCACTGTTAGTGTTAGTGCAGGGAGGAGTGGAGCACTGTTAGTATTAGTGCAGGGAGGAGTGGAGCACTGTTAGTGTTAGTGTTAGTGCAGGGAGGAGTGGAGCACTGTTAGTGTTAGTGTTAGTGCAGGGAGGAGTGGAGCACTGTTAGTGTTAGTGTTAGTGCAGGGAGGAGTGGAGCACTGTTAGTGTTAGTGTTAGTGCAGGGAGGAGTGGAGCACTGTTAGTGTTAGTGTTAGTGCAGGGAGGAGTGGAGCACTATTAGTGTTAGTGTTAGTGCAGGGAGGAGTGGAGCACTGTTAGTGTTAGTGTTAGTACAGGGAGGAGTGGAGCACTGTTAGTGTTAGTGTTAGTGCAGGGAGGAGTGGAGCACTGTTAGTGTTAGTGCAGGGAGGAGTGGAGCACTGTTAGTGTTAGTGTTAGTGCAGGGAGGAGTGGAGCACTGTTAGTGTTAGTGTTAGTGCAGGGAGGAGTGGAGCACTGTTAGTGTTAGTGTTAGTGCAGGGAGGAGTGGAGCACTGTTAGTGTTAGTGTTAGAGCAGGGAGGAGTGGAGCACTGTTAGTGTTAGTGTTAGTGCAGGGAGGAGTGGAGCACTGTTAGTGTTAGTGTTAGTACAGGGAGGAGTGGAGCACTGTTAGTGTTAGTGTTAGTGCAGGGAGGAGTGGAGCACTGTTAGTGTTAGTGTTAGTGCAGGGAGGAGTGGAGCACTGTTAGTGTTAGTGCAGGGAGGAGTGGAGCACTGTTAGTGTTAGTGTTAGTGCAGGGAGGAGTGGAGCACTGTTAGTGTTAGTGTTAGTGCAGGGAGGAGTGGAGCACTGTTAGTGTTAGTGTTAGTGCAGGGAGGAGTGGAGCACTTTTAGTGTTAGTGTTAGTGCAGGGAGGAGTGGAGCACTGTTAGTGTTAGTGTTAGTGCAGGGAGGAGTGGAGCACTGTTAGTGTTAGTGAGTACAGGGAGGAGTGGAGCACTGTTAGTGTTAGTGTTAGTACAGGGAGGAGTGGAGCACTGTTAGTGTTAGTATTAGTGCAGGGAGGAGTGGAGCACTGTTAGTGTTAATGCAGGGAGGAGTGGAGCACTGTTAGTATTAGTGCAGGGAGGAGTGGAGCACTGTTAGTGTTAGTGTTAGTGCAGGGAGGAGTGGAGCACTGTTAGTGTTAGTGTTAGTGCAGAGAGGAGTGGAGCACTGTTAGTGTTAGTGTTAGTGCAGGGAGGAGTGGAGCACTGTTAGTGTTAGTGTTAGTACAGGGAGGAGTGGAGCACTGTTAGTGTTAGTGTTAGTGCAGGGAGGAGTGGAGCACTTTTAGTGTTAGTACAGGGAGGAGTGGAGCACTGTTAGTGTTAGTGTTAGTGCAGGGAGGAGTGGAGCACTGTTAGTGTTAGTGTTAGTGCAGGGAGGAGTGGAGCACTGTTAGTGTTAGTCTTAGTGCAGGGAGGAGTGGAGCACTGTTAGTGTTAGTGTTAGTGCAGGGAGGAGTGGAGCACTGTTAGTGTTAGTGCAGGGAGGAGTGGAGCACTGTAAGTGTTAGTGTTAGTGCAGGGAGGAGTGGAGCACTGTTAGTGTTAGTGTTAGTGTTAGTACAGGGAGGAGTGGAGCACTGTTAGTGTTAGTGTTAGTGCAGGGAGGAGTGGAGCACTGTTAGTGTTAGTGTTAGTGCAGGGAGGAGTGGAGCACTGTTAGTGTTAGTGCAGGGAGGATTGGAGCACTGTTAGTGTTAGTGTTAGTGCAGGGAGGAGTGGAGCACTGTTAGTGTTAGTGTTAGTACAGGGAGGAGTGGAGCACTGTTAGTGTTAGTGCAGGGAGGAGTGGAGCACTGTTAGTGTTAGTGCAGGGAGGAGTGGAGCACTGTTAGTGTTAGTGCAGGGAGGAGTGGAGCACTGTTAGTGTTAGTGCAGGGAGGAGTGGAGCACTGTTAGTGTTAGTGCAGGGAGGAGTGGAGCACTGTTAGTGTTAGTGTTAGTGCAGGGAGGAGTGGAGCACTGTTAGTGTTAGTACATGGAGGAGTGGAGCACTGTTAGTGTTAGTGCAGGGAGGAGTGGAGCACTGTTAGTGTTAGTGTTAGTACAGGGAGGAGTGGAGCACTGTTAGTGTTACTGTTAGTACAGGGAGGAGTGGAGCACTGTTAGTGTTAGTGTTAGTGCAGGGAGGAGTGGAGCACTGTTAGTGTTAGTGCAGGGAGGAGTGGAGCACTGTTAGTGTTAGTGTTTGTACAGGGAGGAGTGGAGCACTGTTAGTGTTAGTGTTAGTGCAGGGAGGAGTGGAGCACTGTTAGTGTTAGTGTTAGTGCAGGGAGGAGTGGAGCACTGTTAGTGTTAGTGTTAGTGCAGGGAGGAGTGGAGCACTGTTAGTGTTAGTGTTAGTGCAGGGAGGAGTGGAGCACTGTTAGTGTTAGTGTTAGTACAGGGAGGAGTGGAGCACTGTTAGTGTTAGTGTTAGTGCAGGGAGGAGTGGAGCACTGTTAGTGTTAGTGTTAGTGCAGGGAGGAGTGGAGCACTGTTAGTGTTAGTGTTAGTGCAGGGAGGAGTGGAGCACTGTTAGTGTTAGTACAGGGAGGAGTGGAGCACTGTTAGTGTTAGTGTTAGTGCAGGGAGGAGTGGAGCACTGTTAGTGTTAGTGTTAGTGCAGGGAGGAGTGGAGCACTGTTAGTGTTAGTGTTAGTACAGGGAGGAGTGGAGCACTATTAGTGTTAGTACAGGGAGGAGTGGAGCACTGTTAGTGTTAGTGTTAGTGCAGGGAGGAGTGGAGCACTGTTAGTGTTAGTGTTAGTGCAGGGAGGAGTGGAGCACTGTTAGTGTTAGTGTTAGTACAGGGAGGAGTGGAGCACTATTAGTGTTAGTACAGGGAGGAGTGGAGCACTGTTAGTGTTAGTGTTAGTACAGGGAGGAGTGGAGCACTGTTAGTGTTAGTGTTAGTGCAGGGAGGAGTGGAGCACTGTTAGTGTTAGTGTTAGTGCAGGGAGGAGTGGAGCACTGTTAGTGTTAGTGTTAGTACAGGGAGGAGTGGAGCACTATTAGTGTTAGTACAGGGAGGAGTGGAGCACTGTTAGTGTTAGTGTTAGTGCAGGGAGGAGTGGAGCACTGTTAGTGTTAGTGTTAGTGCAGGGAGGAGTGGAGCACTGTTAGTGTTAGTGTTAGTACAGGGAGGAGTGGAGCACTATTAGTGTTAGTACAGGGAGGAGTGGAGCACTGTTAGTGTTAGTGTTAGTACAGGGAGGAGTGGAGCACTGTTAGTGTTAGTGTTAGTGCAGGGAGGAGTGGAGCACTGTTAGTGTTAGTGTTAGTGCAGGGAGGAGTGGAGCACTGTTAGTGTTAGTGTTAGTGCAGGGAGGAGTGGAGCACTGTTAGTGTTAGTGTTAGTACAGGGAGGAGTGGAGCACTGTTAGTGTTAGTGTTCGTGCAGGGAGGAGTGGAGCACTGTTAGTGTTAGTGTTAGTGCAGGGAGGAGTGGAGCACTGTTAGTGTTAGTGTTAGTACAGGGAGGAGTGGAGCACTATTAGTGTTAGTACAGGGAGGAGTGGAGCACTGTTAGTGTTAGTGTTAGTGCAGGGAGGAGTGGAGCACTGTTAGTGTTAGTGTTAGTGCAGGGAGGAGTGGAGCACTGTTAGTGTTAGTGTTAGTACAGGGAGGAGTGGAGCACTATTAGTGTTAGTACAGGGAGGAGTGGAGCACTGTTAGTGTTAGTGTTAGTACAGGGAGGAGTGGAGCACTGTTAGTGTTAGTGTTAGTGCAGGGAGGAGTGGAGCACTGTTAGTGTTAGTGCAGGGAGGAGTGGAGCACTGTTAGTGTTAGTGTTAGTACAGGGAGGAGTGGAGTACTTTTAGTGTTAGTACAGGGAGGAGTGGAGCACTGTTAGTGTTAGTGTTAGTGCAGGGAGGAGTGGAGCACTGTTAGTGTTAGTGTTAGTGCAGGGAGGAGTGGAGCACTGTTAGTGTTAGTGTTAGTGCAGGGAGGAGTGGAGCACTGTTAGTGTTAGTGCAGGGAGGAGTGGAGCACTGTTAGTGTTAGTGTTAGTGCAGGGAGGAGTGGAGCACTGTTAGTGTTAGTACAGGGAGGAGTGGAGCACTGTTAGTGTTAGTGCAGGGAGGAGTGGAGCACTGTTAGTGTTAGTGTTAGTACAGGGAGGAGTGGAGCACTGTTAGTGTTACTGTTAGTACAGGGAGGAGTGGAGCACTGTTAGTGTTAGTGTTAGTGCAGGGAGGAGTGGAGCACTGTTAGTGTTAGTGTTAGTACAGGGAGGAGTGGAGCACTATTAGTGTTAGTACAGGGAGGAGTGGAGCACTGTTAGTGTTAGTGTTAGTACAGGGAAGAGTGGAGCACTGTTAGTGTTAGTGTTAGTGCAGGGAGGAGTGGAGCACTGTTAGTGTTAGTGTTAGTGCAGGGAGGAG
Source organism: Neoarius graeffei (assembly GCF_027579695.1). Lineage (NCBI taxonomy): Eukaryota > Metazoa > Chordata > Actinopteri > Siluriformes > Ariidae > Neoarius > Neoarius graeffei. The sequence continues at coordinate 991,814 of NC_083592.1, read as the reverse complement.
TGGAGCACTGTTAGTGTTAGTGTTAGTACAGGGAGGAGTGGAGCACTGTTAGTGTTAGTGTTAGTGCAGGGAGGAGTGGAGCACTGTTAGTGTTAGTGTTAGTGCAGGGAGGAGTGGAGCACTGTTAGTGTTAGTGTTAGTGCAGGGAGGAGTGGAGCACTGTTAGTGTTAGTGTTAGTGCAGGGAGGAGTGGAGCACTGTTAGTGTTAGTGTTAGTACAGGGAGGAGTGGAGCACTGTTAGTGTTAGTGCAGGGAGGAGTGGAGCACTGTTAGTGTTAGTGTTAGTGCAGGGAGGAGTGGAGCACTGTTAGTGTTAGTGTTAGTGCAGGGAGGAGTGGAGCACTGTTAGTGTTAGTGTTAGTACAGGGAGGAGTGGAGCACTGTTAGTGTTAGTGTTAGTGCAGGGAGGAGTGGAGCACTGTTAGTGTTAGTGTTAGTGCAGGGAGGAGTGGAGCACTGTTAGTGTTAGTGTTAGTACAGGGAGGAGTGGAGCACTATTAGTGTTAGTACAGGGAGGAGTGGAGCACTGTTAGTGTTAGTGTTAGTGCAGGGAGGAGTGGAGCACTGTTAGTGTTAGTGTTAGTGCAGGGAGGAGTGGAGCACTGTTAGTGTTAGTGTTAGTACAGGGAGGAGTGGAGCACTATTAGTGTTAGTACAGGGAGGAGTGGAGCACTGTTAGTGTTAGTGTTAGTACAGGGAAGAGTGGAGCACTGTTAGTGTTAGTGTTAGTGCAGGGAGGAGTGGAGCACTGTTAGTGTTAGTGTTAGTGCAGGGAGGAGTGGAGCACTGTTAGTGTTAGTGTTAGTACAGGGAGGAGTGGAGCACTATTAGTGTTAGTACAGGGAGGAGTGGAGCACTGTTAGTGTTAGTGTTAGTGCAGGGAGGAGTGGAGCACTGTTAGTGTTAGTGTTAGTGCAGGGAGGAGTGGAGCACTGTTAGTGTTAGTGTTAGTGCAGGGAGGAGTGGAGCACTGTTAGTGTTAGTGTTAGTACAGGGAGGAGTGGAGCAGTGTTAGTGTTAGTACAGGGAGGAGTGGAGCACTGTTAGTGTTAGTGCAGGGAGGAGTGGAGCACTGTTAGTGTTAGTGCAGGGAGGAGTGGAGCACTGTTAGTGTTAGTGTTAGTACAGGGAGGAGTCGAGCACTATTAGTGTTAGTACAGGGAGGAGTGGAGCGCTGTTAGTGTTAGTGTTAGTGCAGGGAGGAGTGGAGCACTGTTAGTGTTAGTGTTAGTGCAGGGAGGAGTGGAGCACTGTTAGTGTTAGTGCAGGGAGGAGTGGAGCACTGTTAGTGTTAGTGTTAGTACAGGGAGGAGTGGAGCACTGTTAGTGTTAGTGTTAGTGCAGGGAGGAGTGGAGCACTGTTAGTGTTAGTGTTAGTGCAGGGAGGAGTGGAGCACTGTTAGTGTTAGTGCAGGGAGGAGTGGAGCACTGTTAGTGTTAGGGTTAGTGCAGGGAGGAGTGGAGCACTGTTAGTGTTAGTGTTAGTGCAGGGAGGAGTGGAGCACTGTTAGTGTTAGTGTTAGTGCAGGGAGGAGTGGAGCACTGTTAGTGTTAGTGTTAGTGCAGGGAGGAGTGGAGCACTGTTAGTGTTAGTGTTAGTGCAGGGAGGAGTGGAGCACTGTTAGTGTTAGTGTTAGTACAGGGAGGAGTGGAGCACTGTTAGTGTTAGTGTTAGTGCAGGGAGGAGTGGAGCACTGTTAGTGTTAGTGTTAGTGCAGGGAGGAGTGGAGCACTGTTAGTGTTAGTGTTAGTGCAGGGAGGAGTGGAGCACTGTTAGTGTTAGTGTTAGTGCAGGGAGGAGTGGAGCACTGTTAGTGTTAGTGCAGGGAGGAGTGGAGCACTGTTAGTATTAGTGCAGGGAGGAGTGGAGCACTGTTAGTGTTAGTGTTAGTGCAGGGAGGAGTGGAGCACTGTTAGTGTTAGTGTTAGTGCAGGGAGGAGTGGAGCACTGTTAGTGTTAGTGTTAGTGCAGGGAGGAGTGGAGCACTGTTAGTGTTAGTGTTAGTGCAGGGAGGAGTGGAGCACTGTTAGTGTTAGTGTTAGTGCAGGGAGGAGTGGAGCACTATTAGTGTTAGTACAGGGAGGAGTGGAGCACTGTTAGTGTTAGTGTTAGTGCAGGGAGGAGTGGAGCACTGTTAGTGTTAGTGTTAGTGCAGGGAGGAGTGGAGCACTGTTAGTGTTAGTGTTAGTGCAGGGAGGAGTGGAGCACTGTTAGTGTTAGTGTTAGTACAGGGAGGAGTGGAGCACTGTTAGTGTTAGTGCAGGGAGGAGTGGAGCACTGTTAGTGTTAGTGCAGGGAGGAGTGGAGCACTGTTAGTGTTAGTGCAGGGAGGAGTGGAGCAATGTTAGTGTTAGTGCAGGGAGGAGTGGAGCACTGTTAGTGTTAGTGTTAGTGCAGGGAGGAGTGGAGCACTGTTAGTGTTAGTACAGGGAGGAGTGGAGCACTGTTAGTGTTAGTGCAGGGAGGAGTGGAGCACTGTTAGTGTTAGTGTTAGTGCAGGGAGGAGTGGAGCACTGTTAGTGTTAGTGTTAGTGTTAGTACAGGGAGGAGTCGAGCACTGTTAGTGTTAGTGCAGGGAGGAGTGGAGCACTGTTAGTGTTAGTGTTAGTGCAGGGAGGAGTGGAGCACTATTAGTGTTAGTACAGGGAGGAGTGGAGCACTGTTAGTGTTAGTGTTAGTACAGGGAGGAGTGGAGCACTGTTAGTGTTAGTGTTAGTGCAGGGAGGAGTGGAGCACTGTTAGTGTTAGTGTTAGTGCAGGGAGGAGTGGAGCACTGTTAGTGTTAGTGCAGGGAGGAGTGGAGCACTGTTAGTGTTAGTGCAGGGAGGAGTGGAACACTGTTAGTGTTAGTGTTAGTACAGGGAGGAGTGGAGCACTGTTAGTGTTAGTGCAGGGAGGAGTGGAGCACTGTTAGTGTTAGTGCAGGGAGGAGTGGAGCACTGTTAGTGTTAGTGTTAGTGTTAGTACAGGGAGGAGTGGAGCACTGTTAGTGTTAGTGTTAGTGCAGGGAGGAGTGGAGCACTGTTAGTGTTAGTGTTAGTGCAGGGAGGAGTGGAGAACTGTTAGTGTTAGTGCAGGGAGGAGTGGAGCACTGTTAGTGTTAGTGTTAGTGCAGGGAGGAGTGGAGCACTGTTAGTGTTAGTGTTAGTGCAGGGAGGAGTGGAGCACTGTTAGTGTTAGTGTTAGTGCAGGGAGGAGTGGAGCACTGTTAGTGTTAGTGCAGGGAGGAGTGGAGCACTGTTAGTGTTAGTATTAGTGCAGGGAGGAGTGGAGCACTGTTAGTGTTAGTGTTAGTGCAGGGAGGAGTGGAGCACTGTTAGTGTTAGTGTTAGTACAGGGAGGAGTGGGGCACTGTTAGTGTTAGTGTTAGTGCAGGGAGGAGTGGAGCACTGTTAGTGTTCGTGTTAGTGCAGGGAGGAGTGGAGCACTGTTAGTGTTAGTGTTAGTGCAGGGAGGAGTGGAGCACTGTTAGTGTTAGTGTTAGTGCAGGGAGGAGTGGAGCACTGTTAGTGTTAGTGTTAGTACAGGGAGGAGTGGAGCACTGTTAGTGTTAGTGTTAGTGCAGGGAGGAGTGGAGCACTGTTAGTGTTAGTGTTAGTGCAGGGAGGAGTGGAGCACTGTTAGTGTTAGTGTTAGTGCAGGGAGGAGTGGAGCACTGTTAGTGTTAGTGTTAGTGCAGGGAGGAGTGGAGCACTGTTAGTGTTAGTGTTAGTGCAGGGAGGAGTGGAGCACTGTTAGTGTTAGTGTTAGAGCAGGGAGGAGTGGAGCACTGTTAGTGTTAGTGTTAGTGCAGGGAGGAGTGGAGCACTGTTAGTGTTAGTGTTAGTACAGGGAGGAGTGGAGCACTGTTAGTGTTAGTGTTAGTGCAGGGAGGAGTGGAGCACTGTTAGTGTTAGTGTTAGTGCAGGGAGGAGTGGAGCACTGTTAGTGTTAGTGCAGGGAGGAGTGGAGCACTGTTAGTGTTAGTGTTAGTGCAGGGAGGAGTGGAGCACTGTTAGTGTTAGTGTTAGTGCAGGGAGGAGTGGAGCACTGTTAGTGTTAGTGTTAGTGCAGGGAGGAGTGGAGCACTGTTAGTGTTAGTGCAGGGAGGAGTGGAGCACTCTTAGTGTTAGTGTTAGTGCAGGGAGGAGTGGAGCACTGTTAGTGTTAGTGTTAGTACAGGGAGGAGTGGAGCACTGTTAGTGTTAGTGTTAGTACAGGGAGGAGTGGAGCACTGTTAGTGTTAGTGTTAGTGCAGGGAGGAGTGGAGCACTGTTAGTGTTAGTATTAGTGCAGGGAGGAGTGGAGCACTGTTAGTGTTAGTGCAGGGAGGAGTGGAGCACTGTTAGTATTAGTGCAGGGAGGAGTGGAGCACTGTTAGTGTTAGTATTAGTGCAGGGAGGAGTGGAGCACTGTTAGTGTTAGTGTTAGTGCAGAGAGGAGTGGAGCACTGTTAGTGTTAGTGTTAGTGCAGGGAGGAGTGGAGCACTGTTAGTGTTAGTGTTAGTGCAGGGAGGAGTGGAGCACTGTTAGTGTTAGTGTTAGTGCAGGGAGGAGTGGAGCACTGTTAGTGTTAGTGTTAGTGCAGGGAGGAGTGGAGCACTGTTAGTGTTAGTGTTAGTGCAGGGAGGAGTGCAGCACTGTTAGTGTTAGTACAGGGAGGAGTGGAGCACTGTTAGTGTTAGTGTTAGTGCAGGGAGGAGTGGAGCACTGTTAGTGTTAGTGTTAGTGCAGGGAGGAGTGGAGCACTGTTAGTGTTAGTGCAGGGAGGAGTGGAGCACTGTTAGTGTTAGTGTTAGTGCAGGGAGGAGTGGAGCACTGTTAGTGTTAGTGTTAGTACAGGGAGGAGTGGAGCACTGTTAGTGTTAGTGTTAGTACAGGGAGGAGTGGAGCACTGTTAGTGTTAGTGTTAGTACAGGGAGGAGTGGAGCACTGTTAGTGTTAGTGTTAGTACAGGGAGGACTGGAGCACTGTTAGTGTTAGTGTTAGTGCAGGGAGGAGTGGAGCACTGTTAGTGTTAGTGTTAGTGCAGGGAGGAGTGGAGCACTGTTAGTGTTAGTGTTAGTGCAGGGAGGAGTGGAGCACTGTTAGTGTTAGTACAGGGAGGAGTGGAGCACTGTTAGTGTTAGTGTTAGTGCAGGGAGGAGTGGAGCACTGTTAGTGTTAGTGTTAGTACAGGGAGGAGTGGAGCACTGTTAGTGTTACTGTTAGTACAGGGAGGAGTGGAGCACTGTTAGTGTTAGTGCAGGGAGGAGTGGAGCACTGTTAGTGTTAGTATTAGTGCAGGGAGGAGTGGAGCAGTGTTAGTGTTAGTACAGGGAGGAGTGGAGCACTGTTAGTGTTAGTGTTATTGCTGGGAGGAGTGGAGCACTGTTAGTGTTAGTGTTAGTGCAGGGAGGAGTGGAGCACTGTTAGTGTTAGTGTTAGTGCAGGGAGGAGTGGAGCACTGTTAGTGTTAGTGTTAGTGCAGGGAGGAGTGGAGCACTGTTAGTGTTAGTGTTAGTGCATGGAGGAGTGGAGCACTGTTAGTGTTAGTGTTAGTGCAGGGAGGAGTGGAGCACTGTTAGTGTTAGTGTTAGTGCAGGGAGGAGTGGAGCACTGTTAGTGTTAGTGCAGGGAGGAGTGGAGCACTGTTAGTGTTAGTATTAGTGCAGGGAGGAGTGGAGCACTGTTAGTGTTAGTGTTAGTGCAGGGAGGAGTGGAGCACTGTTAGTGTTAGTGTTAGTGCAGGGAGGAGTGGAGAACTGTTAGTGTTAGTGCAGGGAGGAGTGGAGCACTGTTAGTGTTAGTGTTAGTGCAGGGAGGAGTGGAGCACTGTTAGTGTTAGTGTTAGTGCAGGGAGGAGTGGAGCACTGTTAGTGTTAGTGTTAGTGCAGGGAGGAGTGGAGCACTGTTAGTGTTAGTGCAGGGAGGAGTGGAGCACTGTTAGTGTTAGTATTAGTGCAGGGAGGAGTGGAGCACTGTTAGTGTTAGTGTTAGTGCAGGGAGGAGTGGAGCACTGTTAGTGTTAGTGTTAGTACAGGGAGGAGTGGGGCACTGTTAGTGTTAGTGTTAGTGCAGGGAGGAGTGGAGCACTGTTAGTGTTCGTGTTAGTGCAGGGAGGAGTGGAGCACTGTTAGTGTTAGTGTTAGTGCAGGGAGGAGTGGAGCAGTGTTAGTGTTAGTGCAGGGAGGAGTGGAGCACTGTTAGTGTTAGTGTTAGTACAGGGAGGAGTGGAGCACTGTTAGTGTTAGTGTTCGTGCAGGGAGGAGTGGAGCACTGTTAGTGTTAGTGTTAGTACAGGGAGGAGTGGAGCACTGTTAGTGTTAGTGTTAGTGCAGGGAGGAGTGGAGCACTGTTAGTGTTAGTGTTAGTGCAGGGAGGAGTGGAGCACTGTTAGTGTTAGTGTTAGTACAGGGAGGAGTGGAGCACTGTTAGTGTTAGTGTTAGTGCAGGGAGGAGTGGAGCACTGTTAGTGTTAGTGTTAGTGCAGGGAGGAGTGGAGCACTGTTAGTGTTAGTGTTAGTGCAGGGAGGAGTGGAGCACTGTTAGTGTTAGTGTTAGTGCAGGGAGGAGTGGAGCACTGTTAGTGTTAGTGTTAGTGCAGGGAGGAGTGGAGCACTGTTAGTGTTAGTGTTAGAGCAGGGAGGAGTGGAGCACTGTTAGTGTTAGTGTTAGTGCAGGGAGGAGTGGAGCACTGTTAGTGTTAGTGTTAGTACAGGGAGGAGTGGAGCACTGTTAGTGTTAGTGTTAGTGCAGGGAGGAGTGGAGCACTGTTAGTGTTAGTGTTAGTGCAGGGAGGAGTGGAGCACTGTTAGTGTCAGTGCAGGGAGGAGTGGAGCACTGTTAGTGTTAGTGTTAGTGCAGGGAGGAGTGGAGCACTGTTAGTGTTAGTGTTAGTGCAGGGAGGAGTGGAGCACTGTTAGTGTTAGTGTTAGTGCAGGGAGGAGTGGAGCACTGTTAGTGTTAGTGTTAGTGCAGGGAGGAGTGGAGCACTCTTAGTGTTAGTGTTAGTGCAGGGAGGAGTGGAGCACTGTTAGTGTTAGTGTTAGTACAGGGAGGAGTGGAGCACTGTTAGTGTTAGTGTTAGTGCAGGGAGGAGTGGAGCACTGTTAGTGTTAGTGTTAGTGCAGGGAGGAGTGGAGCACTGTTAGTGTTAGTATTAGTGCAGGGAGGAGTGGAGCACTGTTAGTGTTAGTGCAGGGAGGAGTGGAGCACTGTTAGTGTTAGTGCAGGGAGGAGTGGAGCACTGTTAGTGTTAGTGTTAGTGCAGGGAGGAGTGGAGCACTGTTAGTGTTAGTGTTAGTGCAGGGAGGAGTGGAGCACTGTTAGTGTTAGTGTTAGTGCAGGGAGGAGTGGAGCACTGTTAGTGTTAGTGTTAGTACAGGGAGGAGTGGAGCACTGTTAGTGTTAGTGTTAGTGCAGGGAGGAGTGGAGCACTGTTAGTGTTAGTGTTAGTGCAGGGAGGAGTGGAGCACTGTTAGTGTTAGTGCAGGGAGGAGTGGAGCACTGTTAGTGTTAGTGTTAGTGCAGGGAGGAGTGGAGCACTGTTAGTGTTAGTGTTAGTACAGGGAGGAGTGGAGCACTGTTAGTGTTAGTGTTAGTACAGGGAGGAGTGGAGCACTGTTAGTGTTAGTGTTAGTACAGGGAGGAGTGGAGCACTGTTAGTGTTAGTACAGGGAGGACTGGAGCACTGTTAGTGTTAGTGTTAGTGCAGGGAGGAGTGGAGCACTGTTAGTGTTAGTGTTAGTGCAGGGAGGAGTGGAGCACTGTTAGTGTTAGTGTTAGTGCAGGGAGGAGTGGAGCACTGTTAGTGTTAGTACAGGGAGGAGTGGAGCACTGTTAGTGTTAGTGTTAGTGCAGGGAGGAGTGGAGCACTGTTAGTGTTAGTGTTAGTACAGGGAGGAGTGGAGCACTGTTAGTGTTACTGTTAGTACAGGGAGGAGTGGAGCACTGTTAGTGTTAGTGTTAGTGCAAGGAGGAGTGGAGCACTGTTAGTGTTAGTGTTAGTGCAGGGAGGAGTGGAGCAGTGTTAGTGTTAGTACAGGGAGGAGTGGAGCACTGTTAGTGTTAGTGTTATTGCTGGGAGGAGTGGAGCACTGTTAGTGTTAGTGTTAGTGCAGGGAGGAGTGGAGCACTGTTAGTGTTAGTGTTAGTGCAGGGAGGAGTGGAGCACTGTTAGTGTTAGTGTTAGTGCAGGGAGGAGTGGAGCACTATTAGTGTTAGTACAGGGAGGAGTGGAGCACTGTTAGTGTTAGTGTTAGTGCAGGGAGGAGTGGAGCACTGTTAGTGTTAGTGTTAGTGCAGGGAGGAGTGGAGCACTGTTAGTGTTAGTGTTAGTGCAGGGAGGAGTGGAGCACTGTTAGTGTTAGTGTTAGTACAGGGAGGAGTGGAGCACTGTTAGTGTTAGTGCAGGGAGGAGTGGAGCACTGTTAGTGTTAGTGTTAGTGCAGGGAGGAGTGGAGCACTGTTAGTGTTAGTGTTAGTACAGGGAGGAGTGGAGCACTGTTAGTGTTAGTGTTAGTGCAGGGAGGAGTGGAGCACTGTTAGTGTTAGTGTTAGTGCAGGGAGGAGTGGAGCACTGTTAGTGTTAGTGCAGGGAGGAGTGGAGCACTGTTAGTGTTAGTGTTAGTGCAGGGAGGAGTGGAGCACTGTTAGTGTTAGTGTTAGTACAGGGAGGAGTGGAGCACTGTTAGTGTTAGTGCAGGGAGGAGTGGAGCACTGTTAGTGTTAGTGTTAGTGCAGGGAGGAGTGGAGCACTGTTAGTGTTAGTGTTAGTACAGGGAGGAGTGGAGCACTGTTAGTGTTAGTGTTAGTGCAGGGAGGAGGGGAGCACTGTTAGTGTTAGTGTTAGTGCAGGGAGGAGTGGAGCACTGTTAGTGTTAGTGCAGGGAGGAGTGGAGCACTGTTAGTGTTAGTGTTAGTGCAGGGAGGAGTGGAGCACTGTTAGTGTTAGTGTTAGTGCATGGAGGAGTGGAGCACTGTTAGTGTTAGTGTTAGTGCAGGGAGGAGTGGAGCACTGTTAGTGTTAGTGCAGGGAGGAGTGGAGCACTGTTAGTGTTAGTGCAGGGAGGAGTGGAGCACTGTTAGTGTTAGTATTAGTGCAGGGAGGAGTGGAGCACTGTTAGTGTTAGTGTTAGTGCAGGGAGGAGTGGAGCACTGTTAGTGTTAGTGTTAGTACAGGGAGGAGTGGGGCACTGTTAGTGTTATTGTTAGTGCAGGGAGGAGTGGAGCACTGTTAGTGTTCGTGTTAGTGCAGGGAGGAGTGGAGCACTGTTAGTGTTAGTGTTAGTGCAGGGAGGAGTGGAGCAGTGTTAGTGTTAGTGCAGGGAGGAGTGGAGCACTGTTAGTGTTAGTGTTAGTACAGGGAGGAGTGGAGCACTGTTAGTGTTAGTGTTCGTGCAGGGAGGAGTGGAGCACTGTTAGTGTTAGTGTTAGTACAGGGAGGAGTGGAGCACTGTTAGTGTTAGTGTTAGTGCAGGGAGGAGTGGAGCACTGTTAGTGTTAGTGTTAGTGCAGGGAGGAGTGGAGCACTGTTAGTGTTAGTGTTAGTACAGGGAGGAGTGGAGCACTGTTAGTGTTAGTGTTAGTGCAGGGAGGAGTGGAGCACTGTTAGTGTTAGTGTTAGTGCAGGGAGGAGTGGAGCACTGTTAGTGTTAGTGTTAGTGCAGGGAGGAGTGGAGCACTGTTAGTGTTAGTGTTAGTGCAGGGAGGAGTGGAGCACTGTTAGTGTTAGTGTTAGTGCAGGGAGGAGTGGAGCACTGTTAGTGTTAGTGTTAGAGCAGGGAGGAGTGGAGCACTGTTAGTGTTAGTGTTAGTGCAGGGAGGAGTGGAGCACTGTTAGTGTTAGTGTTAGTGCAGGGAGGAGTGGAGCACTGTTAGTGTTAGTGTTAGTGCAGGGAGGAGTGGAGCACTGTTAGTGTTAGTGCAGGGAGGAGTGGAGCACTGTTAGTGTTAGTGTTAGTGTTAGTGCAGGGAGGAGTGGAGCACTGTTAGTGTTAGTGTTAGTGCAGGGAGGAGTGGAGCACTGTTAGTGTTAGTGCAGGGAGGAGTGGAGCACTGTTAGTGTTAGTGTTAGTGTTAGTGCAGGGAGGAGTGGAGCACTGTTAGTGTTAGTGTTAGTACAGGGAGGAGTGGAGCACTGTTAGTGTTAGTGTTAGTGCAGGGAGGAGTGGAGCACTGTTAGTGTTAGTGCAGGGAGGAGTGGAGCACTGTTAGTGTTAGTGTTAGTGTTAGTGCAGGGAGGAGTGGAGCACTGTTAGTGTTAGTGTTAGTGCAGGGAGGAGTGGAGCACTGTTAGTGTTAGTGTTAGTGCAGGGAGGAGTGGAGCACTGTTAGTGTTAGTGTTAGTGCAGGGAGGAGTGGAGCACTGTTAGTGTTAGTGTTAGTGCAGGGAGGAGTGGAGCACTGTTAGTGTTAGTGTTAGTACAGGGAGGAGTGGAGCACTGTTAGTGTTAGTGTTAGTACAGGGAGGAGTGGAGCACTGTTAGTGGTAGTGTTAGTGCAGGGAGGAGTGGAGCACTGTTAGTGTTAGTATTAGTGCAGGGAGGAGTGGAGCACTGTTAGTGTTAATGCAGGGAGGAGTGGAGCACTGTTAGTATTAGTGCAGGGAGGAGTGGAGCACTGTTAGTGTTAGTGTTAGTGCAGGGAGGAGTGGAGCACTGTTAGTGTTAGTGTTAGTGCAGAGAGGAGTGGAGCACTGTTAGTGTTAGTGTTAGTACAGGGAGGAGTGGAGCACTGTTAGTGTTAGTGTTAGTGCAGGGAGGAGTGGAGCACTTTTAGTGTTAGTACAGGGAGGAGTGGAGCACTGTTAGTGTTAGTGCAGGGAGGAGTGGAGCACTGTTAGTGTTAGTGTTAGTGCAGGGAGGAGTGGAGCACTGTTAGTGTTAGTCTTAGTGCAGGGAGGAGTGGAGCACTGTTAGTGTTAGTGTTAGTGCAGGGAGGAGTGGAGCACTGTTAGTGTTAGTGCAGGGAGGAGTGGAGCACTGTAAGTGTTAGTGTTAGTGCAGGGAGGAGTGGAGCACTGTTAGTGTTAGTGTTAGTGTTAGTACAGGGAGGAGTGGAGCACTGTTAGTGTTAGTGTTAGTGCAGGGAGGAGTGGAGCACTGTTAGTGTTAGTGTTAGTGCAGGGAGGAGTGGAGCACTGTTAGTGTTAGTGCAGGGAGGAGTGGAGCACTGTTAGTGTTAGTGCAGGGAGGAGTGGAGCACTGTTAGTGTTAGTGCAGGGAGGAGTGGAGCACTGTTAGTGTTAGTGTTAGTGCAGGGAGGAGTGGAGCACTGTTAGTGTTAGTGTTAGTGCAGGGAGGAGTGGAGCACTGTTAGTGTTAGTGCAGGGAGGAGTGGAGCACTGTTAGTGTTAGTGTTAGTGCAGGGAGGAGTGGAGCACTGTTAGTGTTAGTACAGGGAGGAGTGGAGCACTGTTAGTGTTAGTGCAGGGAGGAGTGGAGCACTGTTAGTGTTAGTGTTAGTACAGGGAGGAGTGGAGCACTGTTAGTGTTACTGTTAGTACAGGGAGGAGTGGAGCACTGTTAGTGTTAGTGTTAGTGCAGGGAGGAGTGGAGCACTGTTAGTGTTAGTGCAGGGAGGAGTGGAGCACTGTTAGTGTTAGTGTTAGTACAGGGAGGAGTGGAGCACTGTTAGTGTTAGTGTTAGTGCAGGGAGGAGTGGAGCACTGTTAGTGTTAGTGTTAGTGCAGGGAGGAGTGGAGCACTGTTAGTGTTAGTGTTAGTGCAGGGAGGAGTGGAGCACTGTTAGTGTTAGTGTTAGTGCAGGGAGGAGTGGAGCACTGTTAGTGTTAGTGTTAGTACAGGGAGGAGTGGAGCACTGTTAGTGTTAGTGTTAGTGCAGGGACGAGTGGAGCACTGTTAGTGTTAGTGTTAGTGCAGGGAGGAGTGGAGCACTGTTAGTGTTCGTGTTAGTGCAGGGAGGAGTGGAGCACTGTTAGTGTTAGTGTTAGTGCAGGGAGGAGTGGAGCAGTGTTAGTGTTAGTGCAGGGAGGAGTGGAGCACTGTTAGTGTTAGTGTTAGTACAGGGAGGAGTGGAGCACTGTTAGTGTTAGTGTTCGTGCAGGGAGGAGTGGAGCACTGTTAGTGTTAGTGTTAGTACAGGGAGGAGTGGAGCACTGTTAGTGTTAGTGTTAGTGCAGGGAGGAGTGGAGCACTGTTAGTGTTAGTGTTAGTGCAGGGAGGAGTGGAGCACTGTTAGTGTTAGTGTTAGTACAGGGAGGAGTGGAGCACTGTTAGTGTTAGTGTTAGTGCAGGGAGGAGTGGAGCACTGTTAGTGTTAGTGTTAGTGCAGGGAGGAGTGGAGCACTGTTAGTGTTAGTGTTAGTGCAGGGAGGAGTGGAGCACTGTTAGTGTTAGTGTTAGTGCAGGGAGGAGTGGAGCACTGTTAGTGTTAGTGTTAGTGCAGGGAGGAGTGGAGCACTGTTAGTGTTAGTGTTAGAGCAGGGAGGAGTGGAGCACTGTTAGTGTTAGTGTTAGTGCAGGGAGGAGTGGAGCACTGTTAGTGTTAGTGTTAGTACAGGGAGGAGTGGAGCACTGTTAGTGTTAGTGTTAGTGCAGGGAGGAGTGGAGCACTGTTAGTGTTAGTGTTAGTGCAGGGAGGAGTGGAGCACTGTTAGTGTTAGTGCAGGGAGGAGTGGAGCACTGTTAGTGTTAGTGTTAGTGCAGGGAGGAGTGGAGCACTGTTAGTGTTAGTGTTAGTGCAGGGAGGAGTGGAGCACTGTTAGTGTTAGTGTTAGTGCAGGGAGGAGTGGAGCACTGTTAGTGTTAGTGTTAGTGCAGGGAGGAGTGGAGCACTCTTAGTGTTAGTGTTAGTGCAGGGAGGAGTGGAGCACTGTTAGTGTTAGTGTTAGTACAGGGAGGAGTGGAGCACTGTTAGTGTTAGTGTTAGTACAGGGAGGAGTGGAGCACTGTTAGTGTTAGTGTTAGTGCAGGGAGGAGTGGAGCACTGTTAGTGTTAGTATTAGTGCAGGGAGGAGTGGAGCACTGTTAGTGTTAGTGCAGGGAGGAGTGGAGCACTGTTAGTGTTAGTGCAGGGAGGAGTGGAGCACTGTTAGTGTTAGTGTTAGTGCAGGGAGGAGTGGAGCACTGTTAGTGTTAGTGTTAGTGCAGGGAGGAGTGGAGCACTGTTAGTGTTAGTGTTAGTGCAGGGAGGAGTGGAGCACTGTTAGTGTTAGTGTTAGTACAGGGAGGAGTGGAGCACTGTTAGTGTTAGTGTTAGTGCAGGGAGGAGTGGAGCACTGTTAGTGTTGGTGTTAGTGCAGGGAGGAGTGGAGCACTGTTAGTGTTAGTGCAGGGAGGAGTGGAGCACTGTTAGTGTTAGTGTTAGTGCAGGGAGGAGTGGAGCACTGTTAGTGTTAGTGTTAGTACAGGGAGGAGTGGAGCACTGTTAGTGTTAGTGTTAGTACAGGGAGGAGTGGAGCACTGTTAGTGTTAGTGTTAGTACAGGGAGGAGTGGAGCACTGTTAGTGTTAGTGTTAGTACAGGGAGGACTGGAGCACTGTTAGTGTTAGTGTTAGTGCAGGGAGGAGTGGAGCACTGTTAGTGTTAGTGTTAGTGCAGGGAGGAGTGGAGCACTGTTAGTGTTAGTGTTAGTGCAGGGAGGAGTGGAGCACTGTTAGTGTTAGTACAGGGAGGAGTGGAGCACTGTTAGTGTTAGTGTTAGTGCAGGGAGGAGTGGAGCACTGTTAGTGTTAGTGTTAGTACAGGGAGGAGTGGAGCACTGTTAGTGTTACTGTTAGTACAGGGAGGAGTGCAGCACTGTTAGTGTTAGTGTTAGTGCAAGGAGGAGTGGAGCACTGTTAGTGTTAGTGTTAGTGCAGGGAGGAGTGGAGCAGTGTTAGTGTTAGTACAGGGAGGAGTGGAGCACTGTTAGTGTTAGTGTTATTGCTGGGAGGAGTGGAGCACTGTTAGTGTTAGTGTTAGTGCAGGGAGGAGTGGAGCACTGTTAGTGTTAGTGTTAGTGCAGGGAGGAGTGGAGCACTGTTAGTGTTAGTGTTAGTGCAGGGAGGAGTGGAGCACTATTAGTGTTAGTACAGGGAGGAGTGGAGCACTGTTAGTGTTAGTGTTAGTGCAGGGAGGAGTGGAGCACTGTTAGTGTTAGTGTTAGTGCAGGGAGGAGTGGAGCACTGTTAGTGTTAGTGTTAGTGCAGGGAGGAGTGGAGCACTGTTAGTGTTAGTGTTAGTACAGGGAGGAGTGGAGCACTGTTAGTGTTAGTGCAGGGAGGAGTGGAGCACTGTTAGTGTTAGTGTTAGTGCAGGGAGGAGTGGAGCACTGTTAGTGTTAGTGTTAGTGTTAGTACAGGGAGGAGTGGAGCACTGTTAGTGTTAGTGTTAGTGCAGGGAGGAGTGGAGCACTGTTAGTGTTAGTGTTAGTGCAGGGAGGAGTGGAGCACTGTTAGTGTTAGTGCAGGGAGGAGTGGAGCACTGTTAGTGTTAGTGTTAGTGCAGGGAGGAGTGGAGCACTGTTAGTGTTAGTGTTAGTACAGGGAGGAGTGGAGCACTGTTAGTGTTAGTGCAGGGAGGAGTGGAGCACTGTTAGTGTTAGTGTTAGTGCAGGGAGGAGTGGAGCACTGTTAGTGTTAGTGTTAGTACAGGGAGGAGTGGAGCACTGTTAGTGTTAGTGTTAGTGCAGGGAGGAGGGGAGCACTGTTAGTGTTAGTGTTAGTGCAGGGAGGAGTGGAGAACTGTTAGTGTTAGTGCAGGGAGGAGTGGAGCACTGTTAGTGTTAGTGTTAGTGCAGGGAGGAGTGGAGCACTGTTAGTGTTAGTGTTAGTGCATGGAGGAGTGGAGCACTGTTAGTGTTAGTGTTAGTGCAGGGAGGAGTGGAGCACTGTTAGTGTTAGTGTTAGTGCAGGGAGGAGTGGAGCACTGTTAGTGTTAGTGTTAGTACAGGGAGGAGTGGAGCACTGTTAGTGTTAGTGTTAGTGCAGGGAGGAGGGGAGCACTGTTAGTGTTAGTGTTAGTGCAGGGAGGAGTGGAGAACTGTTAGTGTTAGTGCAGGGAGGAGTGGAGCACTGTTAGTGTTAGTGTTAGTGCAGGGAGGAGTGGAGCACTGTTAGTGTTAGTGTTAGTGCATGGAGGAGTGGAGCACTGTTAGTGTTAGTGTTAGTGCAGGGAGGAGTGGAGCACTGTTAGTGTTAGTGTTAGTGCAGGGAGGAGTGGAGCAGTGTTAGTGTTAGTGCAGGGAGGAGTGGAGCACTGTTAGTGTTAGTGTTAGTACAGGGAGGAGTGGAGCACTGTTAGTGTTAGTGTTCGTGCAGGGAGGAGTGGAGCACTGTTAGTGTTAGTGTTAGTACAGGGAGGAGTGGAGCACTGTTAGTGTTAGTGTTAGTGCAGGGAGGAGTGGAGCACTGTTAGTGTTAGTGTTAGTGCAGGGAGGAGTGGAGCACTGTTAGTGTTAGTGTTAGTACAGGGAGGAGTGGAGCACTGTTAGTGTTAGTGTTAGTGCAGGGAGGAGTGGAGCACTGTTAGTGTTAGTGTTAGTGCAGGGAGGAGTGGAGCACTGTTAGTGTTAGTGTTAGTGCAGGGAGGAGTGGAGCACTGTTAGTGTTAGTGTTAGTGCAGGGAGGAGTGGAGCACTGTTAGTGTTAGTGTTAGTGCAGGGAGGAGTGGAGCACTGTTAGTGTTAGTGTTAGAGCAGGGAGGAGTGGAGCACTGTTAGTGTTAGTGTTAGTGCAGGGAGGAGTGGAGCACTGTTAGTGTTAGTGTTAGTACAGGGAGGAGTGGAGCACTGTTAGTGTTAGTGTTAGTGCAGGGAGGAGTGGAGCACTGTTAGTGTTAGTGTTAGTGCAGGGAGGAGTGGAGCACTGTTAGTGTTAGTGCAGGGAGGAGTGGAGCACTGTTAGTGTTAGTGTTAGTGCAGGGAGGAGTGGAGCACTGTTAGTGTTAGTGTTAGTGCAGGGAGGAGTGGAGCACTGTTAGTGTTAGTGTTAGTGCAGGGAGGAGTGGAGCACTGTTAGTGTTAGTGTTAGTGCAGGGAGGAGTGGAGCACTCTTAGTGTTAGTGTTAGTGCAGGGAGGAGTGGAGCACTGTTAGTGTTAGTGTTAGTACAGGGAGGAGTGGAGCACTGTTAGTGTTAGTGTTAGTACAGGGAGGAGTGGAGCACTGTTAGTGTTAGTGTTAGTGCAGGGAGGAGTGGAGCACTGTTAGTGTTAGTATTAGTGCAGGGAGGAGTGGAGCACTGTTAGTGTTAGTGCAGGGAGGAGTGGAGCACTGTTAGTGTTAGTGCAGGGAGGAGTGGAGCACTGTTAGTGTTAGTGTTAGTGCAGGGAGGAGTGGAGCACTGTTAGTGTTAGTGTTAGTGCAGGGAGGAGTGGAGCACTGTTAGTGTTAGTGTTAGTGCAGGGAGGAGTGGAGCACTGTTAGTGTTAGTGTTAGTACAGGGAGGAGTGGAGCACTGTTAGTGTTAGTGTTAGTGCAGGGAGGAGTGGAGCACTGTTAGTGTTAGTGTTAGTGCAGGGAGGAGTGGAGCACTGTTAGTGTTAGTGCAGGGAGGAGTGGAGCACTGTTAGTGTTAGTGTTAGTGCAGGGAGGAGTGGAGCACTGTTAGTGTTAGTGTTAGTACAGGGAGGAGTGGAGCACTGTTAGTGTTAGTGTTAGTACAGGGAGGAGTGGAGCACTGTTAGTGTTAGTGTTAGTACAGGGAGGAGTGGAGCACTGTTAGTGTTAGTGTTAGTACAGGGAGGACTGGAGCACTGTTAGTGTTAGTGTTAGTGCAGGGAGGAGTGGAGCACTGTTAGTGTTAGTGTTAGTGCAGGGAGGAGTGGAGCACTGTTAGTGTTAGTGTTAGTGCAGGGAGGAGTGGAGCACTGTTAGTGTTAGTACAGGGAGGAGTGGAGCACTGTTAGTGTTAGTGTTAGTGCAGGGAGGAGTGGAGCACTGTTAGTGTTAGTGTTAGTACAGGGAGGAGTGGAGCACTGTTAGTGTTACTGTTAGTACAGGGAGGAGTGCAGCACTGTTAGTGTTAGTGTTAGTGCAAGGAGGAGTGGAGCACTGTTAGTGTTAGTGTTAGTGCAGGGAGGAGTGGAGCAGTGTTAGTGTTAGTACAGGGAGGAGTGGAGCACTGTTAGTGTTAGTGTTATTGCTGGGAGGAGTGGAGCACTGTTAGTGTTAGTGTTAGTGCAGGGAGGAGTGGAGCACTGTTAGTGTTAGTGTTAGTGCAGGGAGGAGTGGAGCACTGTTAGTGTTAGTGTTAGTGCAGGGAGGAGTGGAGCACTATTAGTGTTAGTACAGGGAGGAGTGGAGCACTGTTAGTGTTAGTGTTAGTGCAGGGAGGAGTGGAGCACTGTTAGTGTTAGTGTTAGTGCAGGGAGGAGTGGAGCACTGTTAGTGTTAGTGTTAGTGCAGGGAGGAGTGGAGCACTGTTAGTGTTAGTGTTAGTACAGGGAGGAGTGGAGCACTGTTAGTGTTAGTGCAGGGAGGAGTGGAGCACTGTTAGTGTTAGTGTTAGTGCAGGGAGGAGTGGAGCACTGTTAGTGTTAGTGTTAGTACAGGGAGGAGTGGAGCACTGTTAGTGTTAGTGTTAGTGCAGGGAGGAGTGGAGCACTGTTAGTGTTAGTGTTAGTGCAGGGAGGAGTGGAGCACTGTTAGTGTTAGTGCAGGGAGGAGTGGAGCACTGTTAGTGTTAGTGTTAGTGCAGGGAGGAGTGGAGCACTGTTAGTGTTAGTGTTAGTACAGGGAGGAGTGGAGCACTGTTAGTGTTAGTGCAGGGAGGAGTGGAGCACTGTTAGTGTTAGTGTTAGTGCAGGGAGGAGTGGAGCACTGTTAGTGTTAGTGTTAGTACAGGGAGGAGTGGAGCACTGTTAGTGTTAGTGTTAGTGCAGGGAGGAGGGGAGCACTGTTAGTGTTAGTGTTAGTGCAGGGAGGAGTGGAGAACTGTTAGTGTTAGTGCAGGGAGGAGTGGAGCACTGTTAGTGTTAGTGTTAGTGCAGGGAGGAGTGGAGCACTGTTAGTGTTAGTGTTAGTGCATGGAGGAGTGGAGCACTGTTAGTGTTAGTGTTAGTGCAGGGAGGAGTGGAGCACTGTTAGTGTTAGTGCAGGGAGGAGTGGAGCACTGTTAGTGTTAGTGCAGGGAGGAGTGGAGCACTGTTAGTGTTAGTATTAGTGCAGGGAGGAGTGGAGCACTGTTAGTGTTAGTGTTAGTGCAGGGAGGAGTGGAGCACTGTTAGTGTTAGTGTTAGTACAGGGAGGAGTGGGGCACTGTTAGTGTTATTGTTAGTGCAGGGAGGAGTGGAGCACTGTTAGTGTTCGTGTTAGTGCAGGGAGGAGTGGAGCACTGTTAGTGTTAGTGTTAGTGCAGGGAGGAGTGGAGCAGTGTTAGTGTTAGTGCAGGGAGGAGTGGAGCACTGTTAGTGTTAGTGTTAGTACAGGGAGGAGTGGAGCACTGTTAGTGTTAGTGTTCGTGCAGGGAGGAGTGGAGCACTGTTAGTGTTAGTGTTAGTACAGGGAGGAGTGGAGCACTGTTAGTGTTAGTGTTAGTGCAGGGAGGAGTGGAGCACTGTTAGTGTTAGTGTTAGTGCAGGGAGGAGTGGAGCACTGTTAGTGTTAGTGTTAGTACAGGGAGGAGTGGAGCACTGTTAGTGTTAGTGTTAGTGCAGGGAGGAGTGGAGCACTGTTAGTGTTAGTGTTAGTGCAGGGAGGAGTGGAGCACTGTTAGTGTTAGTGTTAGTGCAGGGAGGAGTGGAGCACTGTTAGTGTTAGTGTTAGTGCAGGGAGGAGTGGAGCACTGTTAGTGTTAGTGTTAGTGCAGGGATTAGTGGAGCACTGTTAGTGTTAGTGTTAGAGCAGGGAGGAGTGGAGCACTGTTAGTGTTAGTGTTAGTGCAGGGAGGAGTGGAGCACTGTTAGTGTTAGTGTTAGTGCAGGGAGGAGTGGAGCACTGTTAGTGTTAGTGTTAGTGCAGGGAGGAGTGGAGCACTGTTAGTGTTAGTGCAGGGAGGAGTGGAGCACTGTTAGTGTTAGTGTTAGTGCAGGGAGGAGTGGAGCACTGTTAGTGTTAGTGTTAGTGCAGGGAGGAGTGGAGCACTGTTAGTGTTAGTGCAGGGAGGAGTGGAGCACTGTTAGTGTTAGTGTTAGTGTTAGTGCAGGGAGGAGTGGAGCACTGTTAGTGTTAGTGTTAGTACAGGGAGGAGTGGAGCACTGTTAGTGTTAGTGTTAGTGCAGGGAGGAGTGGAGCACTGTTAGTGTTAGTGCAGGGAGGAGTGGAGCACTGTTAGTGTTAGTGTTAGTGTTAGTGCAGGGAGGAGTGGAGCACTGTTAGTGTTAGTGTTAGTGCAGGGAGGAGTGGAGCACTGTTAGTGTTAGTGTTAGTGCAGGGAGGAGTGGAGCACTGTTAGTGTTAGTGTTAGTGCAGGGAGGAGTGGAGCACTGTTAGTGTTAGTGTTAGTGCAGGGAGGAGTGGAGCACTGTTAGTGTTAGTGTTAGTACAGGGAGGAGTGGAGCACTGTTAGTGTTAGTGTTAGTACAGGGAGGAGTGGAGCACTGTTAGTGGTAGTGTTAGTGCAGGGAGGAGTGGAGCACTGTTAGTGTTAGTATTAGTGCAGGGAGGAGTGGAGCACTGTTAGTGTTATTGCAGGGAGGAGTGGAGCACTGTTAGTATTAGTGCAGGGAGGAGTGGAGCACTGTTAGTGTTAGTGTTAGTGCAGGGAGGAGTGGAGCACTGTTAGTGTTAGTGTTAGTGCAGAGAGGAGTGGAGCACTGTTAGTGTTAGTGTTAGTACAGGGAGGAGTGGAGCACTGTTAGTGTTAGTGTTAGTGCAGGGAGGAGTGGAGCACTTTTAGTGTTAGTACAGGGAGGAGTGGAGCACTGTTAGTGTTAGTGCAGGGAGGAGTGGAGCACTGTTAGTGTTAGTGTTAGTGCAGGGAGGAGTGGAGCACTGTTAGTGTTAGTCTTAGTGCAGGGAGGAGTGGAGCACTGTTAGTGTTAGTGTTAGTGCAGGGAGGAGTGGAGCACTGTTAGTGTTAGTGCAGGGAGGAGTGGAGCACTGTAAGTGTTAGTGTTAGTGCAGGGAGGAGTGGAGCACTGTTAGTGTTAGTGTTAGTGTTAGTACAGGGAGGAGTGGAGCACTGTTAGTGTTAGTGTTAGTGCAGGGAGGAGTGGAGCACTGTTAGTGTTAGTGTTAGTGCAGGGAGGAGTGGAGCACTGTTAGTGTTAGTGCAGGGAGGAGTGGAGCACTGTTAGTGTTAGTGCAGGGAGGAGTGGAGCACTGTTAGTGTTAGTGCAGGGAGGAGTGGAGCACTGTTAGTGTTAGTGTTAGTGCAGGGAGGAGTGGAGCACTGTTAGTGTTAGTGTTAGTGCAGGGAGGAGTGGAGCACTGTTAGTGTTAGTGCAGGGAGGAGTGGAGCACTGTTAGTGTTAGTGTTAGTGCAGGGAGGAGTGGAGCACTGTTAGTGTTAGTACAGGGAGGAGTGGAGCACTGTTAGTGTTAGTGCAGGGAGGAGTGGAGCACTGTTAGTGTTAGTGTTAGTACAGGGAGGAGTGGAGCACTGTTAGTGTTACTGTTAGTACAGGGAGGAGTGGAGCACTGTTAGTGTTAGTGTTAGTGCAGGGAGGAGTGGAGCACTGTTAGTGTTAGTGCAGGGAGGAGTGGAGCACTGTTAGTGTTAGTGTTAGTACAGGGAGGAGTGGAGCACTGTTAGTGTTAGTGTTAGTGCAGGGAGGAGTGGAGCACTGTTAGTGTTAGTGTTAGTGCAGGGAGGAGTGGAGCACTGTTAGTGTTAGTGTTAGTGCAGGGAGGAGTGGAGCACTGTTAGTGTTAGTGTTAGTGCAGGGAGGAGTGGAGCACTGTTAGTGTTAGTGTTAGTACAGGGAGGAGTGGAGCACTGTTAGTGTTAGTGTTAGTGCAGGGACGAGTGGAGCACTGTTAGTGTTAGTGTTAGTGCAGGGAGGAGTGGAGCACTGTTAGTGTTAGTGTTAGTGCAGGGAGGAGTGGAGCACTGTTAGTGTTAGTACAGGGAGGAGTGGAGCACTGTTAGTGTTAGTGTTAGTGCAGGGAGGAGTGGAGCACTGTTAGTGTTAGTGTTAGTGCAGGGAGGAGTGGAGCACTGTTAGTGTTAGTGTTAGTACAGGGAGGAGTGGAGCACTATTAGTGTTAGTACAGGGAGGAGTGGAGCACTGTTAGTGTTAGTGTTAGTGCAGGGAGGAGTGGAGCACTGTTAGTGTTAGTGTTAGTGCAGGGAGGAGTGGAGCACTGTTAGTGTTAGTGTTAGTACAGGGAGGAGTGGAGCACTATTAGTGTTAGTACAGGGAGGAGTGGAGCACTGTTACTGTTAGTGTTAGTGTTAGTACAGGGAGGAGTGGAGCACTGTTAGTGTTAGTGTTAGTGCAGGGAGGAGTGGAGCACTGTTAGTGTTAGTGTTAGTGCAGGGAGGAGTGGAGCACTGTTAGTGTTAGTGTTAGTACAGGGAGGAGTGGAGCACTATTAGTGTTAGTACAGGGAGGAGTGTAGCACTGTTAGTGTTAGTGTTAGTGCAGGGAGGAGTGGAGCACTGTTAGTGTTAGTGTTAGTGCAGGGAGGAGTGGAGCACTGTTAGTGTTAGTGTTAGTACAGGGAGGAGTGGAGCACTATTAGTGTTAGTACAGGGAGGAGTGGAGCACTGTTAGTGTTAGTGTTAGTACAGGGAGGAGTGGAGCACTGTTAGTGTTAGTGTTAGTGCAGGGAGGAGTGGAGCACTGTTAGTGTTAGTGTTAGTGCAGGGAGGAGTGGAGCACTGTTAGTGTTAGTGTTAGTGCAGGGAGGAGTGGAGCACTGTTAGTGTTAGTGTTAGTACAGGGAGGAGTGGAGCACTGTTAGTGTTAGTGTTCGTGCAGGGAGGAGTGGAGCACTGTTAGTGTTAGTGTTAGTGCAGGGAGGAGTGGAGCACTGTTAGTGTTAGTGTTAGTACAGGGAGGAGTGGAGCACTATTAGTGTTAGTACAGGGAGGAGTGGAGCACTGTTAGTGTTAGTGTTAGTGCAGGGAGGAGTGGAGCACTGTTAGTGTTAGTGTTAGTGCAGGGAGGAGTGGAGCACTGTTAGTGTTAGTGTTAGTACAGGGAGGAGTGGAGCACTATTAGTGTTAGTACAGGGAGGAGTGGAGCACTGTTAGTGTTAGTGTTAGTACAGGGAGGAGTGGAGCACTGTTAGTGTTAGTGCAGGGAGGAGTGGAGCACTGTTAGTGTTAGTGTTAGTGCAGGGAGGAGTGGAGCACTGTTAGTGTTAGTGTTAGTACAGGGAGGAGTGGAGTACTTTTAGTGTTAGTACAGGGAGGAGTGGAGCACTGTTAGTGTTAGTGTTAGTGCAGGGAGGAGTGGAGCACTGTTAGTGTTAGTGTTAGTGCAGGGAGGAGTGGAGCACTGTTAGTGTTAGTGTTAGTACAGGGAGGAGTGGAGCACTATTAGTGTTAGTACAGGGAGGAGTGGAGCGCTGTTAGTGTTAGTGTTAGTGCAGGGAGGAGTGGAGCACTGTTAGTGTTAGTGTTAGTGCAGGGAGGAGTGGAGCACTGTTAGTGTTAGTGTTAGTGCAGGGAGGAGTGGAGCACTGTTAGTGTTAGTGTTAGTACAGGGAGGAGTGGAGCACTGTTAGTGTTAGTGTTAGTGCAGGGAGGAGTGGAGCACTGTTAGTGTTAGTGTTAGTGCAGGGAGGAGTGGAGCACTGTTAGTGTTAGTGCAGGGAGGAGTGGAGCACTGTTAGTGTTAGGGTTAGTGCAGGGAGGAGTGGAGCACTGTTAGTGTTAGTGTTAGTGCAGGGAGGAGTGGAGCACTGTTAGTGTTAGTGTTAGTGCAGGGAGGAGTGGAGCACTGTTAGTGTTAGTGTTAGTACGGGGAGGAGTGGAGCACTGTTAGTGTTAGTGTTAGTGCAGGGAGGAGTGGAGCACTGTTAGTGTTAGTGTTAGTACAGGGAGGAGTGGAGCACTGTTAGTGTTAGTGTTAGTGCAGGGAGGAGTGGAGCACTGTTAGTGTTAGTGTTAGTGCAGGGAGGAGTGGAGCACTGTTAGTGTTAGTGTTAGTGCAGGGAGGAGTGGAGCACTGTTAGTGTTAGTGTTAGTGCAGGGAGGAGTGGAGCACTGTTAGTGTTAGTGTTAGTACAGGGAGGAGTGGAGCACTGTTAGTGTTAGTGTTAGTGCAGGGAGGAGTGGAGCACTGTTAGTGTGAGTGTTAGTGCAGGGAGGAGTGGAGCACTGTTAGTGTTAGTGTTAGTGCAGGGAGGAGTGGAGCTCTGTTAGTGTTAGTACAGGGAGGAGTGGAGCACTGTTAGTGTTAGTGTTAGTGCAGGGAGGAGTGGAGCACTGTTAGTGTTAGTGTTAGTGCAGGGAGGAGTGGAGCACTGTTAGTGTTAGTACAGGGAGGAGTGGAGCACTATTAGTGTTAGTACAGGGAGGAGTGGAGCACTGTTAGTGTTAGTGTTAGTGCAGGGAGGAGTGGAGCACTGTTAGTGTTAGTGTTAGTGCAGGGAGGAGTGGAGCACTGTTAGTGTTAGTGTTAGTACAGGGAGGAGTGGAGCACTATTAGTGTTAGTACAGGGAGGAGTGGAGCACTGTTAGTGTTAGTGTTAGTACAGGGAGGAGTGGAGCACTGTTAGTGTTAGTGTTAGTGCAGGGAGGAGTGGAGCACTGTTAGTGTTAGTGTTAGTGCAGGGAGGAGTGGAGCACTGTTAGTGTTAGTGTTAGTACAGGGAGGAGTGGAGCACTATTAGTGTTAGTACAGGGAGGAGTGGAGCACTGTTAGTGTTAGTGTTAGTGCAGGGAGGAGTGGAGCACTGTTAGTGTTAGTGTTAGTGCAGGGAGGAGTGGAGCACTGTTAGTGTTAGTACAGGGAGGAGTGGAGCACTATTAGTGTTAGTACAGGGAGGAGTGGAGCACTGTTAGTGTTAGTGTTAGTACAGGGAGGAGTGGAGCACTGTTAGTGTTAGTGTTAGTGCAGGGAGGAGTGGAGCACTGTTAGTGTTAGTGTTAGTGCAGGGAGGAGTGGAGCACTGTTAGTGTTAGTGTTAGTACAGGGAGGAGTGGAGCACTGTTAGTGTTAGTGTTAGTGCAGGGAGGAGTGGAGCACTGTTAGTGTTAGTGTTAGTGCAGGGAGGAGTGGAGCACTGTTAGTGTTAGTGTTAGTACAGGGAGGAGTGGAGCACTATTAGTGTTAGTACAGGGAGGAGTGGAGCACTGTTAGTGTTAGTGTTAGTACAGGGAGGAGTGGAGCACTGTTAGTGTTAGTGTTAGTGCAGGGAGGAGTGGTGCACTGTTAGTGTTAGTGTTAGTGCAGGGAGGAGTGGAGCACTGTTAGTGTTAGTGTTAGTACAGGGAGGAGTGGAGTACTTTTAGTGTTAGTACAGGGAGGAGTGGAGCACTGTTAGTGTTAGTGTTAGTGCAGGGAGGAGTGGAGCACTGTTAGTGTTAGTGTTAGTGCAGGGAGGAGTGGAGCACTGTTAGTGTTAGTGTTAGTACAGGGAGGAGTGGAGCACTATTAGTGTTAGTACAGGGAGGAGTGGAGCGCTGTTAGTGTTAGTGTTAGTGCAGGGAGGAGTGGAGCACTGTTAGTGTTAGTGTTAGTGCAGGGAGGAGTGGAGCACTGTTAGTGTTAGTGCAGGGAGGAGTGGAGCACTGTTAGTGTTAGTGTTAGTACAGGGAGGAGTGGAGCACTGTTAGTGTTAGTGTTAGTGCAGGGAGGAGTGGAGCACTGTTAGTGTTAGTGTTAGTGCAGGGAGGAGTGGAGCACTGTTAGTGTTAGTGCAGGGAGGAGTGGAGCACTGTTAGTGTTAGGGTTAGTGCAGGGAGGAGTGGAGCACTGTTAGTGTTAGTGTTAGTGCAGGGAGGAGTGGAGCACTGTTAGTGTTAGTGTTAGTGCAGGGAGGAGTGGAGCACTGTTAGTGTTAGTGCAGGGAGGAGTGGAGCACTGTTAGTGTTAGTGTTAGTGCAGGGAGGAGTGGAGCACTGTTAGTGTTAGTGTTAGTACAGGGAGGAGTGGAGCACTGTTAGTGTTAGTGTTAGTGCAGGGAGGAGTGGAGCACTGTTAGTGTTAGTGTTAGTGCAGGGAGGAGTGGAGCACTGTTAGTGTTAGTGCAGGGAGGAGTGGAGCACTGTTAGTGTTAGTGTTAGTGCAGGGAGGAGTGGAGCACTGTTAGTGTTAGTGCAGGGAGGAGTGGAGCACTGTTAGTGTTAGTGTTAGTGCAGGGAGGAGTGGAGCACTGTTAGTGTTAGTGCAGGGAGGAGTGGAGCACTGTTAGTATTAGTGCAGGGAGGAGTGGAGCACTGTTAGTGTTAGTGTTAGTGCAGGGAGGAGTGGAGCACTGTTAGTGTTAGTGTTAGTGCAGGGAGGAGTGGAGCACTGTTAGTGTTAGTGCAGGGAGGAGTGGAGCACTGCTAGTGTTAGTGTTAGTGCAGGGAGGAGTGGAGCACTGTTAGTGTTAGTGTTAGTACAGGGAGGAGTGGAGCACTGTTAGTGTTAGTGTTAGTGCAGGGAGGAGTGGAGCACTGTTAGTGTTAGTGCAGGGAGGAGTGGAGCACTGTTACTGTTAGTATTAGTGCAGGGAGGAGTGGAGCACTGTTAGTGTTAGTGTTAGTGCAGGGAGGAGTGGAGCACTGTTAGTGTTAGTGTTAGTACAGGGAGGAGTGGGGCACTGTTAGTGTTAGTGTTAGTGCAGGGAGGAGTGGAGCACTGTTAGTGTTAGTGTTAGTGCAGGGAGGAGTGGAGCACTGTTAGTGTTAGTGTTAGTGCAGGGAGGAGTGGAGCACTGTTAGTGTTAGTGTTAGTACAGGGAGGAGTGGAGCAGTATTAGTGTTAGTACAGGGAGGAGTGGAGCACTGTTAGTGTTAGTGTTAGTGCAGGGAGGAGTGGAGCACTGTTAGTGTTAGTGTTAGTGCAGGGAGGAGTGGAGCAGTGTTAGTGTTAGTACAGGGAGGAGTGGAGCACTGTTAGTGTTGAGTGCAGGGAGGAGTGGGGCACTGTTAGTGTTAGTATTAGTGCAGGGAGGAGTGGAGCACTGTTAGTGTTAGTGTTAGTGCAGGGAGGAGTGGAGCACTGTTAGTGTTAGTGTTAGTGCAGGGAGGAGTGGAGCACTGTTAGTGTTAGTGTTAGTGCAGGGAGGAGTGGAGCACTGTTAGTGTTAGTGTTAGTGCAGGGAGGAGTGGAGCACTGTTAGTGTTAGTGTTAGTGCAGGGAGGAGTGGAGCACTGTTAGTGTTAGTGTTAGTGCAGGGAGGAGTGGAGCACTGTTAGTGTTAGTGTTAGTACAGGGAGGAGTGGAGCAGTGTTAGTGTTAGTACAGGGAGGAGTGGAGCACTGTTAGTGTTAGTGCAGGGAGGAGTGGAGCACTGTTAGTGTTAGTGTTAGTGCAGGGAGGAGTGGAGCACTGTTAGTGTTAGTGTTAGTACAGGGAGGAGTGGAGCACTGTTAGTGTTGAGTGCAGGGAGGAGTGGAGCACTGTTAGTGTTAGTGTTAGTGCAGGGAGGATTGGAGCACTGTTAGTGTTAGTACAGGGAGGAGTGGAGCACTGTTAGTGTTAGTGTTAGTGCAGGGAGGAGTGGAGCACTGTTAGTGTTAGTGTTAGTGCAGGGAGGAGTGGAGCACTGTTAGTGTTAGTGTTAGTGCAGGGAGGAGTGGAGCACTGTTAGTGTTAGTGTTAGTACAGGGAGGAGTGGAGCACTGTTAGTGTTAGTGTTAGTACAGGGAGGAGTGGAGCACTGTTAGTGTTAGTGCAGGGAGGAGTGGAGCACTGTTAGTGTTAGTGTTAGTGCAGGGAGGAGTGGAGCACTGTTAGTGTTAGTGTTAGTGCAGGGAGGAGTGGAGCACTGTTAGTGTTAGTGTTAGTGCAGGGAGGAGTGGAGCACTGTTAGTGTTAGTGTTAGTGCAGGGAGGAGTGGAGCACTGTTAGTGTTAGTGTTAGTGCAGGGAGGAGTGGAGCACTGTTAGTGTTAGTGTTAGTGCAGGGAGGAGTGGAGCACTGTTAGTGTTAGTGTTAGTGCAGGGAGGAGTGGAGCACTGTTAGTGTTAGTGTTAGTGCAGGGAGGAGTGGAGCACTGTTAGTGTTAGTGTTAGTGCAGGGAGGAGTGGAGCACTGTTAGTGTTAGTGTTAGTGCAGGGAGGAGTGGAGTACTGTTAGTGTTAGTGTTAGTACAGGGAGGATTGGAGCAGTGTTAGTGTTAGTACAGGGAGGAGTGGAGCACTGTTAGTGTTAGTGTTAGTGCAGGGAGGAGTGGAGCACTGTTAGTGTTAGTGTTAGTGCAGGGAGGAGTGGAGCACTGTTAGTGTTAGTGTTAGTACAGGGAGGAGTGGAGCACTGTTAGTGTTGAGTGCAGGGAGGAGTGGAGCACTGTTAGTGTTAGTGTTAGTGCAGGGAGGAGTGGAGCACTGTTAGTGTTAGTGTTAGTGCAGGGAGGAGTGGAGCACTGTTAGTGTTAGTGTTAGTGCAGGGAGGAGTGGAGCACTGTTAGTGTTAGTGTTAGTGCAGGGAGGAGTGGAGCACTGTTAGTGTTAGTGTTAGTACAGGGAGGATTGGAGCAGTGTTAGTGTTAGTACAGGGAGGAGTGGAGCACTGTTAGTGTTAGTGTTAGTGCAGGGAGGAGTGGAGCACTGTTAGTGTTAGTGTTAGTGCAGGGAGGAGTGGAGCACTGTTAGTGTTAGTGTTAGTACAGGGAGGAGTGGAGCACTGTTAGTGTTGAGTGCAGGGAGGAGTGGAGCACTGTTAGTGTTAGTGTTAGTGCAGGGAGGAGTGGAGCACTGTTAGTGTTAGTGTTAGTGCAGGGAGGAGTGGAGCACTGTTAGTGTTAGTGCAGGGAGGAGTGGAGCACTGTTAGTGTTAGTGCAGGGAGGAGTGGAGCACTGTTAGTGTTAGTACAGGGAGGAGTGGAGCACTGTTAGTGTTAGTGCAGGGAGGAGTGGAGCACTGTTAGTGTTAGTGATAGTGCAGGGAGGAGTGGAGCACTGTTAGTGTTAGTGTTAGTACAGGGAGGAGTGGAGCACTGTTAGTGTTAGTGTTAGTGCAGGGAGGAGTGGAGCACTGTTAGTATTAGTGTTAGTGCAGGGAGGATTGGAGCAGTGTTAGTGTTAGTGCAGGGAGGAGTGGAGCACTGTTAGTGTTAGTGCAGGGAGGAGTGGAGCACTGTTAGTGTTAGTGCAGGGAGGAGTGGAGCACTGTTAGTGTTAGTGTTAGTGCAGGGAGGAGTGGAGCACTGTTAGTGTTAGTGCAGGGAGGAGTGGAGCACTGTTAGTGTTAGTGTTAGTACAGGGAGGAGTGGAGCACTCTTAGTGTTAGTGTTAGTGCAGGGAGGAGTGGAGCACTGTTAGTGTTAGTGCAGGGAGGAGTGGAGCACTGTTAGTGTTAGTGTTAGTACAGGGAGGAGTGGAGCACTGTTAGTGTTAGTGTTAGTGCAGGGAGGAGTGGAGCACTGTTAGTGTTAGTGTTAGTACAGGGAGGAGTGGAGCACTGTTAGTGTTAGTGCAGGGAGGAGTGGAGCACTGTTAGTGTTAGTGCAGGGAGGAGTGGAGCACTGTTAGTGTTAGTGTTAGTACAGGGAGGAGTGGAGCACTGTTAGTGTTAGTGTTAGTGCAGGGAGGAGTGGAGCACTGTTAGTGTTAGTGTTAGTGCAGGGAGGAGTGGAGCACTGTTAGTGTTAGTGTTAGTACAGGGAGGAGTGGAGCACTGTTAGTGTTAGTGTTAGTGCAGGGAGGAGTGGAGCACTGTTAGTGTTAGTGCAGGGAGGAGTGGAGCACTGTTAGTGTTAGTGTTAGTGCAGGGAGGAGTGGAGCACTGTTAGTGTTAGTGTTAGTGCAGGGAGGAGTGGAGCACTGTTAGTGTTAGTGTTAGTACAGGGAGGAGTGGAGCACTGTTAGTGTTAGTGTTAGTGCAGGGAGGAGTGGAGCACTGTTAGTGTTCATGTTAGTGCAGGGAGGAGTGGAGCACTGTTAGTGTTAGTGTTAGTGCAGGGAGGAGTGGAGCACTGTTAGTGTTAGTACAGGGAGGAGTGGAGCACTGTTAGTGTTAGTGTTAGTGCAGGGAGGAGTGGAGCACTGTTAGTGTTAGTGTTAGTGCAGGGAGGAGTGGAGCACTGTTAGTGTTAGTGTTAGTGCAGGGAGGAGTGGAGCACTGTTAGTGTTAGTGTTAGTACAGGGAGGAGTGGAGCACTGTTAGTGTTAGTGCAGGGAGGAGTGGAGCACTGTTAGTGT
This sequence comes from Neoarius graeffei, assembly GCF_027579695.1. NCBI lineage: Eukaryota > Metazoa > Chordata > Actinopteri > Siluriformes > Ariidae > Neoarius > Neoarius graeffei. The sequence continues at coordinate 962,721 of NC_083592.1, read as the reverse complement.
TAGTGCAGGGAGGAGTGGAGCACTGTTAGTGTTAGTGCAGGGAGGAGTGGAGCACTGTTAGTGTTAGTGCAGGGAGGAGTGGAGCACTGTTAGTGTTAGTGCAGGGAGGAGTGGAGCACTGTTAGTGTTAGTGTTAGTACAGGGAGGAGTGGAGCACTGTTAGTGTTAGTGTTAGTGCAGGGAGGAGTGGAGCACTGTTAGCGTTAGTGTTAGTGCAGGGAGGAGTGGAGCACTGTTAGTGTTAGTGTTAGTGCAGGGAGGAGTGGAGCACTGTTAGTGTTAGTGTTAGTGCAGGGAGGAGTGGAGCACTGTTAGTGTTAGTGTTAGTACAGGGAGGAGTGGAGCACTGTTAGTGTTAGTGTTAGTGCAGGGAGGAGTGGAGCACTGTTAGTGTTAGTGCAGGGAGGAGTGGAGCACTGTTAGTGTTAGTGTTAGTGCAGGGAGGAGTGGAGCACTGTTAGTGTTAGTGTTAGTACAGGGAGGAGTGGAGCACTGTTAGTGTTAGTACAGGGAGGAGTGGAGCACTGTTAGTGTTAGTGCAGGGAGGAGTGGAGCACTGTTAGTGTTAGTGCAGGGAGGAGTGGAGCACTGTTAGTGTTAGTGTTAGTGCAGGGAGGAGTGGAGCACTGTTAGTGTTAGTGTTAGTGCAGGGAGGAGTGGAGCACTGTTAGTGTTAGTGTTAGTACAGGGAGGAGTGGAGCACTGTTAGTGTTAGTGTTAGTGCAGGGAGGAGTGGAGCACTGTTAGCGTTAGTGTTAGTGCAGGGAGGAGTGGAGCACTGTTAGTGTTAGTACAGGGAGGAGTGGAGCACTGTTAGTGTTAGTGTTAGTGCAGGGAGGAGTGGAGCACTGTTAGTGTTAGTGTTAGTGCAGGGAGGAGTGGAGCACTGTTAGTGTTAGTGTTAGTGCAGGGAGGAGTGGAGCACTGTTAGTGTTAGTGCAGGGAGGGGTGGAGCACTGTTAGTGTTAGTACAGGGAGGAGTGGAGCACTGTTAGTGTTAGTGTTAGTGCAGGGAGGAGTGGAGCACTGTTAGTGTTAGTACAGGGAGGAGTGGAGCACTGTTAGTGTTAGTGCAGGGAGGAGTGGAGCACTGTTAGCGTTAGTGTTAGTGCAGGGAGGAGTGGAGCACTGTTAGTGTTAGTACAGGGAGGAGTTTAGCACTGTTAGTGTTAGTGTTAGTGCAGGGAGGAGTGGAGCACTGTTAGTGTTAGTGTTAGTGCAGGGAGGAGTGGAGCACTGTTAGTGTTAGTGTTAGTGCAGGGAGGAGTGGAGCACTGTTAGTGTTAGTGTTAGTGCAGGGAGGAGTGGAGCACTGTTAGTGTTAGTGTTAGTGCAGGGAGGAGTGGAGCACTGTTAGTGTTAGTGTTAGTACAGGGAGGAGTGGAGCACTGTTAGTGTTAGTGTTAGTGTTAGTACAGGGAGGAGTGGAGCACTGTTAGTGTTAGTGCAGGGAGGAGTGGAGCACTGTTAGTGTTAGTGTTAGTGCAGGGAGGAGTGGAGCACTGTTAGTGTTAGTGTTAGTGCAGGGAGGAGTGGAGCACTGTTAGTGTTAGTGTTAGTACAGGGAGGAGTGGAGCACTGTTAGTGTTAGTGTTAGTACAGGGAGGAGTGGAGCACTGTTAGTGTTAGTGCAGGGAGGAGTGGAGCACTGTTAGTGTTAGTGCAGGGAGGAGTGGAGCACTGTTAGTGTTAGTGTTAGTGCAGGGAGGAGTGGAGCACTGTTAGTGTTAGTGTTAGTGCAGGGAGGAGTGGAGCACTGTTAGTGTTAGTGTTAGTACAGGGAGGAGTGGAGCACTGTTAGTGTTAGTGTTAGTGCAGGGAGGAGTGGAGCACTGTTAGCGTTAGTGTTAGTGCAGGGAGGAGTGGAGCACTGTTAGTGTTAGTACAGGGAGGAGTGGAGCACTGTTAGTGTTAGTGTTAGTGCAGGGAGGAGTGGAGCACTGTTAGTGTTAGTGTTAGTGCAGGGAGGAGTGGAGCACTGTTAGTGTTAGTGTTAGTGCAGGGAGGAGTGGAGCACTGTTAGTGTTAGTGCAGGGAGGAGTGGAGCACTGTTAGTGTTAGTACAGGGAGGAGTGGAGCACTGTTAGTGTTAGTGTTAGTGCAGGGAGGAGTGGAGCACTGTTAGTGTTAGTACAGGGAGGAGTGGAGCACTGTTAGTGTTAGTGCAGGGAGGAGTGGAGCACTGTTAGCGTTAGTGTTAGTGCAGGGAGGAGTGGAGCACTGTTAGTGTTAGTACAGGGAGGAGTGGAGCACTGTTAGTGTTAGTGTTAGTGCAGGGAGGAGTGGAGCACTGTTAGTGTTAGTGTTAGTGCAGGGAGGAGTGGAGCACTGTTAGTGTTAGTGTTAGTGCAGGGAGGAGTGGAGCACTGTTAGTGTTAGTGTTAGTGCAGGGAGGAGTGGAGCACTGTTAGTGTTAGTGTTAGTGCAGGGAGGAGTGGAGCACTGTTAGTGTTAGTGTTAGTACAGGGAGGAGTGGAGCACTGTTAGTGTTAGTGTTAGTGTTAGTACAGGGAGGAGTGGAGCACTGTTAGTGTTAGTGCAGGGAGGAGTGGAGCACTGTTAGTGTTAGTGTTAGTGCAGGGAGGAGTGGAGCACTGTTAGTGTTAGTGTTAGTGCAGGGAGGAGTGGAGCACTGTTAGTGTTAGTGTTAGTACAGGGAGGAGTGGAGCACTGTTAGTGTTAGTACAGGGAGGAGTGGAGCACTGTTAGTGTTAGTGTTAGTACAGGGAGGAGTGGAGCACTGTTAGTGTTAGTGTTAGTACAGGGAGGAGTGGAGCACTGTTAGTGTTAGTGTTAGTACAGGGAGGAGTGGAGCACTGTTAGTGTTAGTGTTAGTGCAGGGAGGAGTGGAGCACTGTTAGTGTTAGTGTTAGTGCAGGGAGGAGTGGAGCACTGTTAGTGTTAGTACAGGGAGGAGTGGAGCACTGTTAGTGTTAGTGTTAGTACAGGGAGGAGTGGAGCACTGTTAGTGTTAGTGTTAGTGCAGGGAGGAGTGGAGCACTGTTAGTGTTAGTGTTAGTGCAGGGAGGAGTGGAGCACTGTTAGT